>NC_091330.1:30185196-30202696 GCF_038502225.1 Cherax quadricarinatus | reverse complement strand
CAAGTGATAAAAAAAAAATTTTTGATCGATCGATCTGTATTCATGTGATCTACGGATTCTGAGGAAGGAATATATACAAAGAAAGAGTGTTTAACAGAAAGGCAGATTCGGTGCACTCAAATCTAGACTGTTAACTCTCAGAATGCGGAGAGAACATGAACACACAAAAAAAAATTCTTGAATACTGATAAGTTGATACTGTAATTATTCATCTATACAGGTTATTTACATTTAACCCCAACTCTGCTAGGGTGAGATTGACATATGCAGAATGGGTCTCATCTCTGGGAGGATCAAACTCTGTAGCCTTAGCTAACTCATGCTGTATTTGAGGCAAATCTGAATTGGATGTTACAAATGATACTTGAGGATTTCTCAATACCTGTCGTGTACGTAGGGAATAACGACATTCAGGTTGATCGTCTGACTGAGTATCAGAGGAAGAGAGTACAGGATCAGGAGGATTGTCAGAGTCTGTCACATTAGTCTGGGTTGGAACATCATTATCATCACATACTAACTTCATATGATCTAAATGCGATTCTTTATACTGACAAGTACTAATCTCTCTAACCTTATACTTATTACCAGTGATATGTTCAACTACTCGATAAGGACCAACAAACTTTTGATCAAGCTTTGGCATTGCAGACGTTTTGTTAAAGTTAATCAGTTAATCTGGTGGCCTGGTGGTTAACGCTCTCGCTTCACACGGCGAGGGCCTGGGTTCGATTCCCAGCCAGAGTAGAAACATTGGACGTGTTTCTTTCCACCTGTTGTCTATGTTCCCCATCAGTAAAATGGGTACCTGGGTGTTAGTCGACTGGTGTGGGTCGCATCCTGGGACATTGACCTAAGGAGGCCTGGTCACAGACCGGGCCGCGGGGGCGTTGACCCCCGGAACTCTCTCCAGATAAACTCTCCAGATAACTCTCGAACCTACTTTGATTTTGGATGGCTTTGCTCGAGTGTTTGCGACTCTTGTAAATTCAGCTGTTGATTTATGAAGTGTTTCACGGATTCTTCTAAAAACACCTTGAGCTAAGCGGGTACGAGTTGCTATGAAATCATCAGGGTTGTAATTTGGTTTCGGATTAGAATATAACAACTCATAAGGCAAACGTTTATCTACACCATACAATGCATAATGTGGAGTGTCACCTATAGAAACATTGTAAGCAGAATTTATAGCACACTGCACATCAGGTATAACTTCATCCCAAGTTTCACTGTTGGGATTGATAGTGGCTCTCAAGACATCAAGTACTTTCTTATTGGTTCGTTCCGCTAACCCATTGCTGGCAGGATGATGAGGAACAATGGTGGATTTAGAGATCTTGTACAAGGTGCACAAATTTTCAAGAATCTCATTACAGAATTCACCTCCATTATCTGTTACTAGGGACTTAGGGGTGGTATGCCTGCAGATAATGCGTTCTTTAAACACTTTAGCTACTGTCTCGGCAGTCTTATCTGCAATAGGAACTAACTCACAATATCTGGTGAAATGGTCTACCATAACACACAGATGTTTGTTACCTTGGAGGGAACATTGGAAATTAGTTAACAAATCTAGCGCAACTCTTTCCCACGGTTCGCTAGTAGTTGGATATACTTGGATTGGATTAGGACCATTAGCATTGCCTTTATGTTGCATGCAGACACTACATTTCTTAACATACTCAGAAATATCAGTTGCCATACGAGGCCAAAAGTATTTCAATCTGGCTTGTTTTACTGAACGATCCATACCAGGGTGTGCAACACCTGGTACATCGTGAACTAGCTGTAAGGCTACATTCACTAGTGACTGTGGAATTACTAACTGGTATACTCTTCTGCTAGGAGTACCCAACTCAGCTGTTCGATACAGTAATTCTTGGTTCATGACAAAGTCACTGATGGGTGCTGGTGGCTTCACAGTCAGAATAAGATCTTCCTGGAGCAGGAATCGAATCACACCAGACCACATGGGATCTGTTCGTTGAGCATTCTTTACATCTTCAGCACTAAATGGAGGGTCTGCAGTTACTATACTAACATGTCGCGATAAGGCATCTGCGACTACATTTGACTTGCCAGGTAAATGCTCAAAGGTGGGATTGAACTCTTGGATAGTCAAGGTCCATCTAGCTAACCTTCCAGTAGGTTGTTTGTTCTGGAATAAGGGTATCAGTGGAGCATGGTCTGTCAAGACATGAACAGAGTACTGATAAATAATGTCTCGGAAGTGCTTTAAAGACCATACTATTGCTAAAGCTTCTTGCTCAGTTACTGTATAATTACGTTCAGCCTTCGTAAGGACTCGGCTAGCAAATGTAACTGCGTTGTACTTGCCATCGGTCTTCTGAGCTAGTACGGCACCTATGCCAATTGAACTAGCATCAGTTGTCAGATAGAAGGGCTTAGAAAAATCTGGAAATTTCAAAATTGGAGCAGATGTTAGCTTTTCTTTTAGAGTGTGGAATGCTCTTTCTTGACGGAAGGTCCAAACAAAAGGAGCATCTTTCTTAAGCAACTCAGTTAGAGGAGCAGCTATGGAAGAAAAATTGGCAATGAAAGATCTATAAAAACCTGCTAAGCCCACAAAGGATCTTACGGCATCAGCAGTTTTGGGAGTTGGAAAATTTAGTACTGCAGTTACTTTACTTTGGTCAGTCGTAACCCCTCTAGGAGTGACTACGTGACCAAGAAACTTAATTTCTGATCTGAAAAATTGACATTTAGACAGTTTGATCTTTAAATTGGCTTCTTCAAGCTTACCAAGTACTACATCAAGTCTTTTCAAGTGTGTATCCACGTCTTTAGACATGACGATTACGTCATCTAAGTACACCATAAGTGCATTACCTATGAGACCTCTAAAGATATTAGTCATGAGCCTTGAGAACGTGATAGGGGAAGATCGTAATCCAAACGCCATACGGAGGAAGTGATAATGACCTGTAGGAGTGGAGAATGCAGTTAGCTCTTGGCTGTCCTCGTGAAGAGGGACTTGCCAAAACCCTTGTAACAAATCTAGGGTTGAAAAGACTTTGTTATCTCCGATATTACGTAAAAGATCACCCAGTACAGGGAGTGGAAAGCGATCTTTAATTGTTTTCGCGTTTAACTTCCTAAAGTCAATTACTGGGCGCCAAGTACCATCCTTCTTAGGTACTAGTATCAAGGGTGCATTCCAAGGGGAATTGCTAGGTGCAATAACTCCATCATCAAGCATTTGATTGATCAATTCTTCTGCGGCAGCAACTTGTGAATGAGGCATTCTGTACGCAGGTATGTAGATAGGTCTAGTACCAGGTTCAAGTGGAATACGATGGGACAATAAGTTCGTTATACCCATCTTCTCACCTGGTAAAGCAATGGCTTTACGACGTTTGTTCAACAGAGTCAACAAACGCTTGACTTCATCTGGGAAGTCAGTGGGAGCTAAGTCTTTCTCCTCAACTGGTGGAACAGATTGATCCAGTGAAGTGGATGAGGTCTCCCCGGCAGAAATAGCACCGACCCACTGGTCAGGTGACAACTCATCTTCTACCTGAACAGGGTAAGGATAGTGAACAAGGTCAACAAGATTGGTATTTGCTCTGAGGCGAACACTGTGACCAGAAGTGTTGGCCAGGAAGAAATGGATCTTACTATCTCTTACAACAAGTAAGGATGGTTCAACATATAGACCTTTTACTTTGAAAGAATCACTGTCAACTAGGACGTTATCACCATCTGGAACACTAGGAACAACAACAGACACTCTAGTGAGAACACTAGCCGCAACAGAAACGTCTTTCTGCAGACGGCATGTGACATCAACAAGAGATGGCATTACTAGTTTCAAGTAATTGTTTTCCGACAAGGCGTCCCCTGTGGAGAAACTACTACTTGAACTAGCAGTCATTGCAGGGATAGGTTGTGCACTCAAGGCAATCTGAGTGTCCTCGGACACTTGAGACATCGGACTATCCTGCGAGTCTGAGGGTATAGGTGGAACACTGATGGGAGTGACAGAATTACCAGTGCCTGACCGCTTGGGTACGCTACTGGAGAATGCATTAGCTTGTAAGGACTTAATCCGTACATCATACTCTGCAGCAGTATAACAGATTTCTGATCCAAGCTGGTAACCCCAGAATGGAACGATCAAGTCGTCAATTTGGGCATGCCATTGGTAAGGGTCGAGCACAATGCATAAGTCTCGCATGGAAGCAAATCCCAGTAGAAGGTCACCAGGGAAAGTAATCTGGTCGACAACAAGGAAGGAAGCAGTGAAGTCTCTACCTTGGATAGAAAAGGTTAGGGAAGTCCGACCTCGGACACGCAGGTGAGAACCAGCTACTCCACTAAGGGAGGACACATGAGTCGGTTCTACGAGAAGGACATGTCGTAACTTCTTATCCTTAAACAAACTAGACCTAATAATATTGACTTGCGCACCAGAGTCCATGAACAAATGAACGGGCGCATTATAAACAGATGCTTGCACTATAGGGCCTATGGTTGCATTGGAAGTTATGTGCAAACAAAAAGGTGGATTGTCATCAGAAAAGACTTGTTCTACTTCATCCCCAAAATCATCTATGTCAGAGACATGTGAAGCAACATCATCAGCAGGATTGTCATTCTCGAGACTGCTTAAGGCTTCAAAGGAATTGTGAACGGGGATGGTGTACTCATTATCACCCACTGTCACCATGGGACGGTTTGACTGGGGCGCTCGAATTCCCCCGAATTGGAAGAATGAGCCTGGTTCTGGTTAGTTTGAGAATTGGAAGAATGAGCCTGGTTCTGGTTATTTTGAGAACCACGATATCTGTTTCCTCTACGGGTTCTGCGGTTGGAACGGCCAAAGAAAGACCTAGAGTACTGAAGGTTATAGAGAGCATTGCACTCAGATGTGTCATGTCCATGTATTCTATGATAAGTACAGTAGGGAAGATCTGGATACTCATCATCAGTACGACGTCTCTTAGGGTAACTATTAGGACAATTAATTGCAATATGGCCACGGAAACCACAGTTGTAACAATTCCGCCGTTCGACACGTGGATTAGGTAAGAAATACTCACATAGGCTGGTATTACGTATAATTACAGATAAGGTGGGTTGCGCCCTTACAGCCGTGGCCTGCCTCCTTGCTCACTCTCGTAACACTGACTGACTGACTGGCCGCCCACGTACCCATAGAGGGTCTTTGAATAATGCCAAGTCAGCGCAATATGAGTTCAGATAGTGACTCAGGCAGAGACGGTTGGTCGTTGAGTCAACGGTACACTGGTTACTGGTAACTGCTTACTACTACTGAGAAGGGAGCCACCGCAACTATGCAGATCTGATGGCAGCTAGAAGCGTCCAGATGGTATCACCCTTCAAGCCTGGACAGATGGGAAGCAGGTGGTGTGGGACTATACATGTGCATCTACCTTGGCTGATACCTATCTCCAATACACCAGGGAGGTGTATTGGAGACTTTTACCAGTTTGAAAGTAATAAACTTTATCGCAAATTTTACAAGGAATGTTATAGACTCATCCGTCAGCATTTTGGGGGGGATTCTTTATTCTTAATTCTTGGGTAGAATAGTTTGTTTGTGGGTTGTGTGAAGGACCTGTCTAGTTGGGCCAGTGGGCCTACTGCAGTGTTCTCTTTCTCATGAGTCGTGCATCAGATGTTGCTTTGTTGTGGGATGTGATAGTGAGGTGTGGTCTAGACCCTATATATGCCTTCCTCTAATGCATTACTTTTATTGTTCCTTGATAATGTGAGTAGTCACGAAATCGCTTAGAATTTCTCTGTTCGTTAACAGTGGTTGTTTTACATATTCTGAAATCACCTGTTTACTGTGATCTTATTGCATATATATATATATATATATATATATATATATATATATATATATATATATATATATATATATATATATATATATATATATATATATATATATATATATATATATATATATATAAATAAATATATATATATATATATATATATATATATATATATATATATATATATATATATATATATATATATTTATATATATATATATACATATATATGTATAGTGAGCAAATGACAATTGGTGAGATGTTATCAAAAAATTTTGCAGGAGTGAGACTAATAAGCTGATAAAGTCTAGGGAACAAATGGATTTGACAGTTAAAAATAGGAGGTGACTTATTATGTCAGCATAGTTGCTGATCCCTGTGTTGTATAGCATATCAGTATCATCCATGTGCTTTAGATAGGAGATCCCTAGGCCTGTGACTGTTTGTGTGACGTCACGGGATGCGCATGTGTACGTTCGTACCTCTGCCTCCTTCTCATTCGGCGTTTGACACAGGCTAGGACAAGGCAGAGGCTGGGCTCCATCTCCCATCATCATAGTCTGACAATATATCGTTACCATCCAACAAGTGTGTCAACCTTCAACCCTCGATATCTCCTTTTAAGAACCCCTACGGTAAATGGTGGCAACAGAGGGCCTGTTATTCTGACGATTACAGCTATTTCTGGAGATAAGTTTCTACTGAGTCGTCTGCCATCTTGTGAGTAGGCCTGCCGAGAAGGTTAACGCCAGCCAGCTACCTCAGCCAGTTCCTCCCGCCCAAGCTCCTACCAGCTTCTACACCATTCACTGGTCAGTCTATTTGTATTAGTGTTTATCTGCTTATTTGCATCACTCCCAAGGGGTTGACCCGAGTTTGCTAAATAAGCCTTCTTCCAGTCTGTTGTGTGGGAGTCAGAACAACCGAGTCCAGTCCAGCATAGCCTACTCCATCCAGTTCTTTTGCCTGCCAAGCGAGCTTCCACCCCTGCTGTGCTCATCATGAGAAGTATCAAGCTATTCTTTGTGAAGGGCTAAGATAAGCCAGCTAGCAACTAACCCAGGTTTCTTACCCCAGTACTCAAGCAAACCACGTGAGTAGTCTTCATCGATTGTGATTGAAGCTCCAAGCCATTCTGAGTGCTCTTTTTCATCCTTGTGGTGTTGTGGTATTTTGTGGGTGTATTTTAAGCCAGTCAGCTTAGAATTATCTTCGCGGCAGTGTGGTTGTTCTCAGTGAGGCTTACGCCATTCAACCCATAGGCCCATTCACCATGTGTGTCTCACCACCCCCGGTCTTAGCCCTGTTAAGCCCACCCACCCACCCACTAACCACGCAGCCTCAGATGCCTCACTCAGCCATTAACCCACTCACCAAACCTCTGCCAGTGTTTTGGAATACTACGAGTGGTTATAGCTCCATATTTTAAGGACCACATAGGGGGTCAAGAGCTAGAGTGTGTTTTGCGCCATCATTGAAAGCCTCCTGTGTGTGTCTATCGTCAATTTAAGCGCAATTCTACGATCAAGTGTGCTGAGGAGCAGTGAGTCAGCAACCAGTCTCCTCTACTCTCCACTACCATCAACCTTATTCTTCACTAAGTCGTTACGGCGATAATATTTTTCATAGAGACATTTGCGAGTGTTGAGACATTTCTTTTGTGTTCCAGTGATTTTCTTAGTGACATTCAGTGACTCTCGATCAGACTCAGTGTTTGTTTGCAATAATCTTTTTATCTCCTTAATTCAGTGTTAATTTTCGTGCATTATCTTATGTCTGTTGTTGTGTCTTTTATACACTTGAAGTAAGTACTTAGTGTTTTTCCTCTGTTGTGTGTGCAACATATGAGCAGTATAGAACTTTTGTTTCCACTTCACAATCACCTAGTGTTCTCAGTATTCCAGTGAAGTATTTCAGTAATTTTTCACCTTATATTCTGCATCACAACTCAGTGTTGTCTCAGTTATATATAATTTTTTTCATCCCCGCATTTGTGTATTCTTGTTTTGTTCCCTGTGTGTTGAACATTATTGTGTTCATATTCTTTCATTTAACCAGTGTCTAATTTGTCTTATTTCCACAGACAATAGTGCCATTGTTTTGTGCAAGCAAGATAATTATTATCAAAAATTTTCACACATCAAGTTTCATTGCAAGAAAATTCTAGTATTGTGTTTATGTTGATGTGTTGTGTTCTGCATCACTGTAAGTGTTCAAACTTTTTTTGTTCTGTGTTTTAGCACCTATTATTTTTCATGTTTCATTGAACAAATTCACTCTAAGTGCAATTTTTAAGTTCTTCTTTTAGAGTAAATTGTTCTTTTGCTTAAGTATTGCTTGAGTGTAGTTAAGAGTTAAAGTGTTCCCTCAGTTCATTCCTTGATATATTTCTTTTCTTGTGTGTGTAATAATTTTTTTATTATTGCACATTGACTCATTTTGCAATAATTCTTGTGCAAAGATCGTGTTGTCTTTAAAATTTTTCTTGCAGAGATTTTATGCAGTGTTGTGCAGTACTTTTTGATTAGCAATTGTTATTTGCAATAGTGCAACAGTTTATTTCAGTGCAGTTTCATATACTTTGTTCTGTGCATAATATTTTATTCTTTCTGTGCCATTTTATTTTATTTCAGTGAATTGTGTCCCAGTTTGTTTTATTTTTGCACAAGCTTTATTGAGTCCATTTTATCATTTTATTGTGTATTTCCCTGTTGCATTGAGAGTAAAGACAACTCACTGTGCCATTCATTCAATTTAAAGTAAAAGTTGAGCAAATTAGATTTGAGTAAAGTACAAGTTCTCTTGATTTTCAAAGTGTTGTTTGTTCAGATAAGCATTTTTTCTGTGACTGCGAGTTCTTTGCTTACTGTGTGACCTGTCAATTTTTAATTACTTATGCAGAATAGTTAAGCATTTTCTTCCCATTTAAGTTCACTGTGTTGTGTGTTCCTCAGTTACGTTTTCTTTTGTTTCTCTAAATTCTTGTTTTACATTTTGCAAACATGTCTCACGTTTTCTCAAGCGATGCCTCAGCACATGCTGCTAGTACAACCATTAATGCGTCAGCCCAAAATTCGAGTAACTCCTTATCAAACGATAGACATACTCAGACTTCTAGCCTGCGTAATTTTAGTCGTGATCCATATGATGCTATGCCATGGTTCAATGGTAATCCAGACAACCTAGAAGGTTGGTTTTCCGCTGTTCAAGCCAGCGCTGATGCTTCAATTGATGGTCTTCCATCTGAGAGTTGTTTAATCAGTATCAGAAAAAAGAGTCTAGCCCGTTCTCCAGCAGCCTCACATGTATTCAACTTAATTCGTATGAAGGACTTTCAAGATCTAACCAGGTGGCAAGATTATGAACAGTTAATTCGTAACTATTTTGAACCGGTGCGAGAAACCAATCCGTTTGTCGTTCTCAAAGAATTAGTTTGCACAGCTCCGAGACCAGAAGAGCCATTAGATGAGTTTGCCCTTCGTCTTAATAACCTAATGTCCTCATTCTTTAAAGCAGGTCAAAATTCTAAGTACCTTAAAGATAGTAATAAACCAGCCCTTGATGGGTTTGCCAAATTAGCTGCATTTGGAGTTATTAAACAACTAATGCCACCGACATCTATGTATGTGTACAATTCAAGTCCGCTAGATGCTACTATGGGACTGCTCGCAGCTCTCATCCATGTACGAAATTTGTGTCCCGAGGGAACCTTCCCTTATCGTAAGTCTATGCCAACCACTTTGTCTACTCCTGTACCTCCTCTAGTTTGTGCTACTACCAAAACTCCCAACCTTAATCACTCGCATCCATCATCCAAATTTAGTGTTATGAGCCATCATTCCCGTAGCACCCGTAGTATGTACAGTACCCACAGTCAAAGAACTTGCTATAATTGTGGTTACCGTGGCCATATTGCTATTAATTGTCATGATAGTCACCCTAAGAAGCGTCGTACTGATGATGAGTAACAGTCAGATCTTCCCTACTGTACTTATCATAGAATTCATGGACATGACACATCTGAGTGCAATGCTCTCTACAACCTGCAGTACTCTAGATCTTTCCGTGGCCGTTCCAACTGCAGAGCCAGGAGAGGAAACAGACGTCGTGGTTCTCAAACTAACCAGAACCAGGCTCATTCTTCCAATTCGGGGGAATCCGAGCGCCCAAGTCTACTCGTCCAGTCGTGACAGTAGTAGGTGATAATGAGTACACCATCCCAGTCCAAAATTCCTATGAAGCCTTAGCCAGCCTTGAGAATGACAACCCTGCTGTTGATGCTGCTTCACATGTCTCTGACGTAGAGGAATTTGGGGATTATGTAGAAAATGCCTTCTCCGATGACAACCTACCTTTCTGTTTGCACATAACTCCTAATGAAACGATTGGTCCTTTAGTTCAAGCTTCTGTCCATAATGCGCCCGTTCATGTGTTCATGGAATCTGGTGCGCAAGTAAATATCATCAGGTCTAGCTTGTTTAAAGAGAAGCAGTTACGACGTGTCCTCCTCGTTGAGCCAACTACTGTAACCTCCCTTAGTGGAGTAGCTGGTTCCCTTCTGCGAGTCCGAGGTCAGACTTCGCTCACCTTTACTGCTGCTTTTCTTGTTGTCGACCAGATTACTTTTCCTGGTGACCTTCTACTGGGATTTGCTTCCATGCGAGACTTACGCATTGTGCTCGACCCGTACCGATGGCGTGCCCAAATTGACGACTTGATCGTTCCATTTTGGGGTTACCAGCTTGGATCAGAAATCTGCCATACTGCCACAGAGTATGATGTATGGATTAATTAAGTCCTTTCAAGCCAATGCATTCTCCTGTAGCGTAACCAAGCGGTCAAGCACTGGTAACTCTGTCACTCCCATCTGTGTTCCACCTACACCTTCAGACATGCAAGATAGTGTTCCGTTGCCTCAAGTGTCTGAGGACACTCAGACTGCCTTGAGTGCACAGCCTATCCCTACAATGACTGCTAGTTCGAGTAGTAGTTTCTCCACAGAAGACGCCTTGTCAGAAAACGATTCCTTGAAACTAGTAATGCCATCTCTTGTTGATGTCACATGCCGTCTGCAGAAAGACGTCTCTGTCGCAGCTAGTGCTCTCACTAGAGTGTCTGTTGTTGTTCCTAATGTTCCAGATGGTAATAACGTCCTAGTTGACAGTGATTCCTGCAAGGTCAAGGGTTTATTTGTTGAACCTTCCTTACATGTTGTAAGAGACAGTAAGATCCATTTATTCCTTGCTAACACTTCGGGTCACAGTGTTAGTCTCAGAGTAAATACCAATCTCGTTGACCTAGTTCACTATCCTTACCCTGTTCAAGTACAGGATGATGTGCCACCTGACCAGTGGGTCGGTGCTATTTCAACAGTGGAGACCCCATCCACTCCACTGGATCAATCCATCCCACCAGTTGAGGAGAAAGACTTAGCTCCCACTGATTTCCCAGACGAAGTCCAGCGCTTGTTGACGCTGTTGAACAAACGTCGTAAAGCCATAGCCTTACCAGGTGAGAAGATGGGTATAACGAACTTATTGTCCCATCGTATTCCACTTGAACCTGGTACTAGACCTATCTATATACCTGCGTACAGAATGCCTCATTCCCAAGTTGCTGTCGCAGAGGAACTGATCAATCAAATGCTCAATGATGGAGTTATTACAAATAGCAATTCACCCTGGAATGCGCCCTTGATCCTAGTGCCTAAGTAGGACGGCACTTGGCGCCCGGTGATTGATTTTAGAAAGTTAAATGTGAAAACCATTCCAGATCACTTCCCACTTCCTGTACTAGGTGATAAAGTCTTCTCGACCATGGACTTGTTACAAGGGTTTTGGCAAGTCCCTCTTCACGAGGACAGCCAAGAGTTAACCGCATTCTCTACTCCCACAGGTCATTATCACTTCCTACGAATGGCTTTTGGATTACGATCTTCTCCTATCACGTTCTCTAGACTTGTGACCAATATCTTTAGAGGTCTTATAGGTAAAGCACTTATGGTGTACTTAGTCGACGTAATCGTCATGTGCGAAGATGTGGATACACACCTGAAAAGACTTGATATAGTACTTGGCAAGCTTGAAGAAGCCAATTTAAAGATCAAACTGTCCAAATGTCAATTTTTCAGATAAGAAATTAAGTTTCTTGGTCACATAATCACTCCTAGAGGGGTTACGACTGATCAAAGTAAAGTAACGGCAGTACTAAATTTTCCAACTCCCAAAACTGCTGATGCTGCAAGATCCTTTGTGGGTCTAGCAGGTTTCTACAGATCTTTCATTGTAAATTTTTCTTCAATAGCAGCTCCGCTAACTGAATTGCTTAAGAAAGATGCTCCTTTCGCTTGGACCTTCTGCCAAGAAAAAGCATTCCAAACTCTAAAAGAAAAGCTAACATCTGCTCCAATTTTGAAATTTCCAGAATTATCTAAGCCCTTCTATCTGACAACTGATGCTAGTTCAATTGGCATAAGTGCCGTACTAGCTCAGAAGACTGATGGCAAGTACAACGCAGTTGCATTTGCTAGCCGAGTCCTTACGAAGGCTGAACGTAATTATACAGTAATGGAGCAAGAAGCTTTAGCAATAGTATGGTCTTTAAAGCACTTCCGAGACATTATTTACCAGTACCATGTTCATGTCTTGACAGACCATGCACCACTGATACCTTTATTCCAGAACAAACAACCTACTGGAAGGTTAGCCAGATGGACCTTGACTATCCAAGAGTTCAATCCCACTTTTGAACATTTACCTGGCAAGTCAAATGTAGTCGCAGATACTTTATCGTGACACGTTAGTGTAGTTACTGCAGATCCTCCATTTACTGTTGAGGATGTCAAAAATGCCCAAAGAACAGATCCCATATCGTCTGGTGTGATTCGATTCCTGCTCCAGGAAGATCTTATTCTTACTGTGAAGCCACCAGCACCCATTAGTGACTTTGTAATGAGCCAAGAATTACTGTATCGAACAGCCGAGTTGGGTACTCCAAGAAGAAGAGTGTACCAGTTAGTAATTCCACAGTCACTAGTGAACGTAGCTCTACAGCTAGTTCATGATGCACCAGGTGTTGCACACCCTGGTATGGATCGTTCTGTGAAACAAGCCAGAATGAAATACTTTTGGCCACGTATGGCAACTGACATTTCAGAGTATGTTAAGAAATGTAGTGTTTGTATGCAACATAAAGGAAATGTTAATGGTCCTAATCCAATCCAAGTGTACCCAACCACTAGCGAACCGTGGGAAAGAGTTGCCCTTGACTTATTAACCAATTTTAAATGTTCCCTCCAAGGCAACAAACATCTGTGTGTTATGGTAGACCATTTCACCAGATATTGTGAGTTAGTTCCTATTGCAGATAAGACTGCCGAGACAGTAGCTAAAGCGTTTAAAGAACGCATTATCTGCAGGCATACCACCCCAAAGTCCTTAGTAACAGATAATGGAGGTGAATTTTGTAATGAGATTCTTGAAAATTTGTGTACTTTGTACAAGATCTCCAAATCCACCATTGTTCCTCATCATCCTGCCAGCAATGGGTTAGCCGAACCAACCAATAAGAAAGTACTTGATGCCCTGAGAGCCACTATCAACCCCAATAGTGAAACTTGGGATGAAGTCATAGCAGATGCTCTATGTGCCATAAATTCTGCTTACAATGCTTCCATAGGTGATACTCCACATTATGCATTGTATGGTGTAGACAAGCATTTGCCCTATGAGTTGTTATATTCCACTCCGAAACCTAATTACAACTCTGATGATTTCGTAGCAACTCGTACCAGCATGGCTCAAAGTGTTTTTAGAAGAATCCGTGAAACACTTCATAAATCAACAGCAGAATTTACTAGAGTAACTAATAGCCGTGCTAAGCCATCAAAAGTCAAAGTAGGTTCAAGAGTAATGCTGACAAATTTCAACAAAACATCCGCAATGCCTAACCTCAATCAAAAGTTTGTCGGACCTTATCGAGTTGTAGAACATATCTCTGGTAATAAGTATAAGGTTAGAGAAATTAGTACTGGTAAGTACAAAGAATCGCATTTAGATCATATGAAATTAGTATGCGATGTTGATGATATTGCTACCCAGACTAATGTGACAGATGCTGAAAATCCTCTTGACTCTGTACCCTCTACCTCAAATAGTCAGATAATCAACCTGAATGTCGTTACTCCTTGCGTACTCTGCAAGTAATGAGAACCCCACAAGTATCTTTTGTAGATACTCATTCAAGTCTCCCTCAGTCAAGGCATGTGTTAGCCATTGCAGAGGAATTCGATCCTCCCAGAGATGATAACCATTCTGCATATGTAAACCTCACCCTCGCAGAATTGGGTTTAAATGTACATAGTCTGTATAACTAGATGTCTGAGATGAAGGAAATTGTCAACTGTTTGTTATTAACTGATTAGTTTTTCAGAATTTTTTTTTTTTCGTATTCACGTTCCCTCCGTATTCTGAGAATTTGACAGTAATGATCTGAGTGCGCACCACATGCCTTTGCTGTTAATTTCACCTTGTATATATATATATTTATTCTTCCTCAGAATCCGTAGAGTGCATGAATACAGATCGATCGATCAATTCCATCCCATATTGTACAATGATTTGTTCTTATAGTTTGTAATGCATTACGTTAAAACTCATTACGTTAAAAGTGATTACATTAACACCCATTACGTAAAATTCATTTTGTTAACATCTAGTATGATACCATCCATTAATTCTAAGCTATATATGAATTTGTTATTGTATAGAATCAACCCAGAACCGCCTGCCTGTTCAGCCTATGGATAGTAGTGTATGTCAAGACGAGATACGTAACATGACTGAGCTGTCAGCATAGTTGCTGATCCCTGTGTTGTATAGCATATCAGTATCATCCATGTGCTTTAGATAGGAGATCCCTAGGCCTGTGACTGTTTGTGTGACGTCACGGGATGCGCATGTGTACTTTCGTACCTCTGCCTCCTTCTCAGTCGGCGTTTGACACAGGCTAGAACAAGGCAGAGGCTGGGCTCCATCTCTCATCATCACAGTCTGACAATATATCGTTACCATCCAACAAGTATGTCTACCTTCAACCCTCGATATCTCCTTTTAAGAACCCCTATGATAATAGAGGGAGAGTTGGAGGTATCGGGAAGTTGGAGAGAATATTTGATGAATTGTTAAAAGTTGATGAAGATAGGGAAGCTGTGACTCTGAGTATTAGCCAGGGAGATATAACATCTTGTAGGAGTGAGGAAGAGCCGATTAAGAGTGTGAGGGAGGTGCATGTCTCAGTGGGTGGAATAAAAGGGGGTAAAATAGCTGGAATTGATGGAATCAATACAGAAATGGTAAAAACAGGTGAGGATATAGTTTTGGAAGGTTCACAGGGTACACAGGGTGCACAGGGTACACAGGATACACAGGGTGCACAGGTACACAGGGACTGGCAGAGAACATGTGTAGTTCCTTTGCATAAAGGAAAACGAGAAAAAAGAAAGTGTAAAAATTAAAGGGAAATATAAATGTTGAGTATACCTGGTAAAGTGTATCGTAGAATTACTATTGGAAGACTAGAGAGTAAGACGGAGAGGAGGATCGTAGGTGAACGAGGAGGCTTTAGGAAGGGTTGGGGCCGTGTAGATCAAGTGTGTACAGTTGGGGTCTCCAAACATTTCATTACGGGAGCTATATCGTATATTTTACACATTTTCACTGGCCAAAGAATAAAAGATCAGCCTTATATATAAATATAAATTAATAAAATTTAAATGAATAAGTTTTATTTTTATCTTTTGTCTCCTTTCTTAAAAACTGGAAATACATTTGATGTCTTCCATTCCTCAGGCAATTGCCATGTTTCGATAGATTTATTGAAGTTTGCTGCTAGCGGCACACACACTTCCTCTGTTCCCTCTCTCATGACCCATGTTATCTGGGCCCACTGCCTTCGAGGTATCTGGTTCACTTAGTTTCTTCACCTCCTCATTGGGTATGTGTATTGTGTCCAGCACTTGCTGATGCACCCTATCTCATTGGTTTGCTGGAAGCGTTTCTGTCTCTACCTGGAGTTTACCTGGAGAGAGTTTCGGGGGTCAACGCCCCCGCGGCCCGGTCTGTGACCAGGCCTCCTGGTGGATCAGCGCCTGATCAACCAGGCTGTTGCTGCTGGCTGCACGCAAACCAACGTACGAGCCACAGCCCGGCTGATCAGGAACTGTCTTTAGGTGCTTGTCCAGTGCCAGCTTGAAGACTGCCAGGGGTCTGTTGGTAATCCCCCTTATGTGTGCTGGGAGGCAGTTGAACAGTCTCGGGCCCCTGACACTTATTGTATGGTCTCTTAACGTGCTAGTGACACCCCTGCTTTTCATTGGGGGGATGGTGCATCGTCTGCCAAGTCTTTTGCTTTCGTAGTGAGTGATTTTCGTGTGCAAGTTTGGTACTAGTCCCTCTAGGATTTTCCAGGTGTATATAATCATGTATCTCTCCCTCCTGCGTTCCAGGGAATACAGGTTTAGAAACCTCAAGCGCTCCCAGTAATTGAGGTGTTTTATCTCCGTTATGCGCGCCGTGAAAGTTCTCTGTACATTTTCTAGGTCGGCAATTTCACCTGCCTTGAAAGGTGCTGTTAGAGTGCAGCAATATTCCAGCCTAGATAGAACAAGTGACCTGAAGAGTGTCATCATGGGCTTGGCCTCCCTAGTTTTGAAGGTTCTCATTATCCATCCTGTCATTTTTCTAGCAGATGCGATTGATACAATGTTATGGTCCTTGAAGGTGAGATCCTCCGACATAATCACTCCTAGGTCTTTGACGTTGGTGTTTCGCTCTATTTTGTGGCCAGAATTTGTTTTGTACTCTGATGAAGATTTAATTTCCTCATGTTTACCATATCTGAGTAATTGAAATTTCTCATCGTTGAACTTCATATTGTTTTCTGCAGCCCACTGAAAGATTTGGTTGATGTCCGCCTGGAGCCTTGCAGTGTCTGCAATGGAAGACACTGTCATGCCGATTCGGGTGTCATCTGCAAAGGAAGACACGGTGCTGTGGCTGACATCCTTGTCTATGTCGGATATGAGGATGAGGAACAAGATGGGAGCTAGTACTGTGCCTTGTGGGACAGAGCTTTTCACCGTAGCTGCCTCGGACTTTACTCTGTTGACGACTACTCTCTGTGTTCTGTGTTCTGTGTTCTGTGTTCTGTGAAAACTTTTTTAAATCTTGTGTTAAGTTCTTCACATATTTCGTGGTCACTCTTTGTCAGCTCCCCTCCTTTCCTCAGCCTGATTACCTTGTTCTTCATTGTTGTTTTCCTCCTAATTTGGCTTTAGATGGTATGTCATTCTCTTATTGCCTCTGGGCTTCTCTCCTTATCCCTGCATATTCGGTTCTGGTTCTTCTGCTCAACTTCTTGTTTATTTGAGCTCTTTGACATCTATACTTTTTCAGTGATCTAGCACACCTGGCGTTGGCCTTTTTACACCTCCAGTTAAACCATGGGCTCACTCTGGTCTTACCATTTTTTTCTGTTACCCTTTGTTATAAACTTCTCCTCTACCTCCCCGCATTTAGCAGTCACTAGTTCCATAATTTCATTTACTTTATTTCCCTCTAGTTCTCTTTCCCACTGTACTTCTTACAAGAATCTCCTTATACATTTGTAGTCCC
>NC_091330.1:29990967-30185096 GCF_038502225.1 Cherax quadricarinatus | reverse complement strand
TCTGACTGTCCCGACTATGTGCCCAAGACTACCCGGTTTTGCTGGGTATTTTCGGCACATGGACCCGGGCATTCACTGCAGAGGCACAGCTGTATTTGTATCCAATACAATACCTCACGAGGTTATAGCCAACCCTGTGGACTGTGGGGAGGATGTCGAGGTACAGGCCATCCTTGTGCACATACCTGTGGCGCCCATTACCATCTATAACATCTACAAGAACCCAAGACACACCCTCGACATTGCAGAGCTCCTCGCACTAGCACGCACTGAGTGTATTATTGTGGGTGGAGATTTCAACGCACATCACCCTATTCTGCACTCTCACTCAGCAACCAATGCTGCTGGCAGACATATAGCAATGCTCCTACACGATATTCCAGAGGTAAAGTTGCTAAACAATGGAGACCCCACACACCTGTTGGGTGGCTGCCTCGACCTTACCTTCGGGTCAAGACAACTCGCAGCAGGAGCCACATGGGAAACTCATCCTCACCTTGTCAGTGACCACTTTGCAGTGATCACCACCTTCAACATCAACAGGCCTCCCACAGTTGTGCTGCCTCCTAGATGGGACGTAAAGAGGGCCAACTGGAAGGTGTTCCAGGATTATCTTCAAAACTGGTGGTCCACATACTCTCTATCTGAAGACTGTGATACGGCTGAACAGGAGCTAATCACTGTTCTCATCCAGGCAGCAGAGTGCGCAATTCCAAAGAAGTCCGCAGGACGCACTCACAAAAGAGACTGGTGGTTCTACAACGACGAGGTGCGGGAGCAGAACCACCGCATCAACTCTTTTAGGAAGCTATACAGGCGTAACCCTACGGCAGAGAACAGGAATACTCTGAGAGCCATTGTGCAGCATGCCCGCAGAATCTCTCTCAGAGTAAAAACTGAGAAATGGCTGGAGTGGTGCTCAACATTCGGGCATCACACCACCTTATCTGAGATATGGGGCAAGCTCAACATAGCAACTGGCAAGAGCAAGCCGAGGCCACCAGCACACCCGAACCCATCCCAGGAAGCAGAGAAACTAGTGGAGCTTTTCACTTCCAGGGGAGCCTCCACTCAGCTCTCACAGGACATCCGGAATATACAGACGGATCTTCTGCCACAGCGCCAGCTAACGATACAAGCTGCATGTGAGTCGGAAGATGTGACTGATGTAGACCTCACGGACTTGGAACTCCGACGTGCCATTAAGAACACAGGTGACACTGCCCCGGGCATCGATGGTGTGACGTACTCCATGATTGCACGGGCTGGGCAGAGTGGATGGGAGGCCATACTAGACGTCATTAACAAGTCGTGGAGGGCCAGGACACTCCCAGCAGCTTGGAAGAAAGCTACAATCGTACCAATTCCAAAGCCCAAGGACCCAGGCAGTATGAGACCCATATCGCTGACCAGCTGCTTAGCCAAGACTGCTGAGAGGATGGTGTTAAACCGCCTCCTATGGAAACTTGGACCCTCTCATCATCACATATTTGGCTTCACCAAAGGAGTGGGAACAGCAGAGTGCATAACCACTCTACTAAGCCAGATTGCTGATAGCAACAAAAAACCTAGTATCGTCGTCTACCTCGACCTTGAGAAGGCATTTGAGCTGGCCAGCCCCACAGCAATTCTGGCAATACTAGCTCGGAAGGGAATCAAAGGACGCCTCCTGGCCTGGATAGAGTCCTACCTTAGGGGCAGGCAGGCCTGTGTCAGCTTTCAGGGACACTACTCTTCCTTTAAAACCCTGGAAAACGGTACGCCACAAGGAGGTGTGCTGAGTCCTACCCTGTTTAACATCCTTATGCAGGAACTTGTGAGCCTTCCCTTTCATAGTGGTACACAGCTCCTCAGCTATGCTGATGATCTTGCACTAGTAGTGAATGGGAAAGGCAATTTAGAACGACAGGCTCAGAGAGCTTTGGACCTAATTACGCAGTCTTGCAAGGAACTAGGCCTCAAGATCTCGGCCGAGAAATCTCTTGCAATGATGTTCAAGGGACCAGATCCTATGAATAGATTACGTATTCAGGATATAGAACTTGAGTGGACAGGCTCCTACCTGTACTTGGGAATCTACATTGATAAAAAGCTGACCTTTCAGAAACAGGCCGAGTATGTCAGGTCACGTGCTCTACTCAGACTCAACGCCATGAGAGCCATGACGAGGCACCGTGCAGGGGCAAGCAAAGATGTACTTCGCTTGTACTATATACAAGCTATACGCTCGCTCATTGACTACAGTGCACCGGCTTTAGCTCATCTCTTCCCGCAGAGCAGGCAAAGGGTGGAGGTCGTACAAAACCAGGCGATAAGAACTATGCTTGGTGCCCCCATCTGGACCAACACAGTATGTCTCAGATCTGAGGCCCGGCTTCCTTCCTTGGCTGACAGAGTAAGATACTTAAACGCCTGCAAAGTGGCCACGATTCTGCACCGGCAGCAAGGTACCCCACTGAGGAGACGGATATTAACAACCATGTCACAAGATCCCACACTCTTCACGGACTACTCCTGGATTCGTTCGTTTTGTGCTGCTGGGCGGAAGCTGCTGCCTGTACAGCTGCTCTGTGAGAAGAGTTGTGACCTTCCTGTTGCTGGGTACCATCCACCACCTCCCTGGCGCCCAGATCCAGCCGATGTTTTCATTATGCAGCTGCCCATCTCTAAGTGTCTCTGCAGTCGAGACACCCTCAGCAATCATGCTGAGACAAGCATGGCACTGGCAGAGGGAGTCACATGTGCAGTGTATTTCACAGATGGTTCTGTCGACCCTGATAGGAAGAGAGCAGCAGCTGGACTGTACCACAATGGTCACACACAAGGCTGGCGACTCCCTGACCACTGCACGATCCTTCAAGCTGAGCTGGTGGCGATTCAGCAGGCATTGTCACATGCCCTACGACATCGACTCCGACCTGTCATACATGTTGATTCCACCTCTGCAATCAATGCCCTCTCCCATCCTCAACCACAGGATAATGTTCACCTCATCACATCGATCCTGAGCATAATGACAGCCTTAGAAGTTCAGGGTAATAGATCGACATTGAACTGGATCCCCAGCCATGCTGGCATCCGGGGAAATGAGGTGGCAGATGATGCAGCCAAGGCAGCAACAGACTATCCACATGTTGGGATTACTGTCCCAATCAGCCTACGACAGACCAAACTGGTGGCTGCCAGAGCCACGAAACTTATGGGGGAGGTCTTAGGTGATACCCCATCTCAACAGTGGTACCGAGCAGCGACTCAGGGAGAACCCCCTCCATATGATAGAAGCTGGTCCAGAGCGCAGTGTACCGCCATCCATCGGCTTCGTTTGGGCTTTCCCACAGCCAAGATGATGGTAGACAAGGCTGAGGAGGAGATGTGCCAGTACTGTCAGCACGTTGTCCAGCGGCCCCTAACACACTATCTTCTAGAGTGCGAAGCTACTGAGACACTCCGCAGGCAACTAGGGGTGATATTCCCTCCCGAAGAGGACCCAGAGATGACTGCGGCCATGCTAGTGTACCATGGGGTCAACGAACCAGACAAGCTGTTACCTGTAATAATGACATATCCTCCTCCTCGCTAGTGTCCATAGTTACATATGGTGTCGCTTATGAGATGCACCAGTTGAACTGACCAGAGGGGCGCTTGAGCGGCATGCGTCGCATCATTGTGGAAACCTTTCTCCATCGGGAGCCAGAGACGGGTCATCGCAAGATTGGGACCCGTGCCAGGACTATGGTCTTGGCGAACATTATACATACTCTTCATCTCCATATTGTTTCATACTATGGAACGATGCTCTTCTCCAGACTGAGGGACTGACCACCTCAAAACTTTAAGGGTGATGGACTGATTACATCGTCTTCAAGTATCTTCTGCTTCTATCAACTTTTCTGTACTTGACTGAAGAAGCCTACTGTGTAGGCGAAACGTTTCATAATAAAGATACCTAACTGTTGCATATGTGTCTTACCTAACAACCTGTCGGTATTTTATACCATTTTAATGTTCATTATTTAACTTATAAGTGCTAGGGTTATGGACACTCCCGAGCTTCAGAACCTTGCATTTATCTACATTGAACTGCATCTGCCACTTTTCTGACCAAGAGTAGAGTTTGTCTAAATCCTCCTGAAGTTCCCTAACATCTTCGTTTGAATCAATTATCCTACCTATCTTCGTGTCATCGGCGAATTTGCTCATATCGCTAGTAATTCCTTCATCAAGATCATTGATATATATTATAACCAACAACGGGCCCAAGACTGATCCCTGTGGAACGCCACTTGTTACTGATCCCCACTCGGATTTAACCCCATTTATGGACACTCTTTGCTTCCTGTCTGTGAGCCACAATTCGATCCACGAGAGCACCCTTCCCCCAATGCTATGAGCTGCTACTTTCTTCAACAGTCTTTGGTGCGGAACTCTATCAAATGCCTTACTAAAATCTAAGTAAATAATATCAAATTCTTTATCGTGGTCAACAGCCTCAAAAGCTTTACTGAAGGAAGTTAATAAATAGTTAGACAAGACCGGCTTCTTGTGAATCCATGCTGAGTATCATTAATCAAGCTATGCTTATCGAGATGGCTTCTTATAATCTCAGCTATAATTGACTCTAGTAATTTGCCTACAATTGAGGTCAGGCTTATTGGGCGGTAATCTGACGGTAACGACTTGTCCCCTGTTTTAAAAATAGGAATTACATTAGCCATCTTCCACATATCAGACACTACACCTGTTTGAAGAGATAAATTAAAAATATTAGTTAATGGTTCACAGACTTCCATTTTGCATTCCTTTAGAACCCTTGAAAAAACCTCATCAGGACCCAGTGACTTATTTTGCTTCAGTCGGTCTATCTGCTTCACAACCATTTCACTAGTGACTGTGATGTTACATAACTTATCTTCTTCTGATCCACTATAAAAATTAATTACCGGAATATTATTAGTGTCTTCCTGTGTAAAAACCGAGAGAAAATAATTATTTAAAATCGAGCACATTTCATTCTCTTTGTCAGTAAGATGCCCATAGTTATTTTTAAGGGGACCTATCTTATCTCTGACTTTTGTTCTATAGACCTGGAAAAAACTTTTTGGGTTAGTTTTAGAATCCCTAGCAACTTTAATTTCATAGTCCCTTTTAGCTTTTCTTATCCCCTTTTTAATGTCCCTCTTAATGTCAATATACTGATTCATAAGATGACCCTCGCCTCTTTTGATACGCCTATAAATTCCTTTCTTATGCCCTAGTAGATATTTCAGCCTATTATTCATCCATTTTGGGTCATTTCTATTTGATCTAATTTCCTTGTAAGGGATAAACGTTCTTTGAGCAGCATGTATTGTGCTCAGAAAACTCTCATATTGATAGCTCTCTTCGTTACCCCAGTCAACAGATGATAAGTGTTCTCTAAGCCCATCGTAATCTGCTAAGCGAAAATTTGGGACTGTTACTGAGTTATCCCTACTATCATACTTCCTTTCAATTCTAAATGTAATTGATTTGTGGTCGCTAGCACCCAGTTCCTCTGAAACTTCTAAATTATTAACAAGGGATTCATTGTTTGCCAGAACTAAGTCAAGCAGGTTATTACCCCTTGTAGGTTCTGTCACAAACTGCTTCAAAAAACAATCCTGAACTACTTCTAAGAAGTCGTATGATTCTAAATTCCCAGTTAAGAAATTCCAATCAATATGACTTAAGTTAAAGTCTCCTAGAATTACTACATTATCGTGCCTTGTGGCCCTAACAATTTCCTCCCATAGTAGTCTCCCCTGGTCCCTATCTAAGTTTGGGGGACGGTATATCACACCTAAAATTAATTTTTCATGCCCCTCTGAAAATTCTATCCAAACAGACTCTGTATGTGTTACTTCAGACTTAATACCCGTTTTTATGCAACAGTTCAAACGATCTCGGACATACAATGCCACGCCACCCCCCTTCCCGATACTTCTATCTACTTGGAACAATTTAAAACCCTGAATGTGACATTCTGCAGGCATGTCCCGACTTTTTGAATTAAACCACATCTCAGTAATGGCAAATATATCTATGTTACCTGCACTAGCAACTAGTCTCAACTCGTCCATCTTATTCCTAGCACTGCGACTATTTGTGTAATAAATATTTAAAGACCCTCCTCTCTCTTTACCCTTCCTGCTCCTTTCTGTTATTCCACTAAACCTATTACTGTCCTTGTCAATTAGTGCCTCTTGCTTTCCAATATCCACCTCATTTTGCCTATTACTAGTTCTCCTAGTACTCATATTACTACCCTGCGACTTCACAGTTTTCCTGCCAAAACCCATACCACTAACTATTCCTAGTTTAAAGACCTAACAGCTCCCTCCACTGCGTTAGCCAGTGCTCCCACCCCACACCTAGATAAGTGAACCCCATCCCTGGCATACATGTCATTTCTGCCATAGAATAGGTCCCAGTTGTCAATGAATGTTACCGCATTTTCCTTACAGTATTTGTCCAGCCAGCAATTGACACCAATTGCTCTGGACAACCATTCATTTCCAACTCCTCTCCTTTGCAAAATGCCACATATGACAGGTTTCCCACCCTTCCTCCTAATTATCTCTATTGCTGACCTATACCTGCTAATCAGGTCCTCACTCCTATGTCTGCCAACATCGTTGCCTCCAGCACTGAGACAGATAATAGGATTGCTCCCATTACCTCTCATGATGTCATCCAGACGGCAAACAATATCCTTCATCCCAGCCCCAGGAAAACACACTCTCTGCCTCCTACTCCTATCCTTCAAGCAGAATGC
Source organism: Cherax quadricarinatus (assembly GCF_038502225.1). Classification (NCBI taxonomy): domain Eukaryota; kingdom Metazoa; phylum Arthropoda; class Malacostraca; order Decapoda; family Parastacidae; genus Cherax; species Cherax quadricarinatus. The sequence goes on along the minus strand of NC_091330.1, from coordinate 30,178,303 downwards.
CCTATCCATGTACCTAATCTGGCTATCCCCAACAACAACAATGCTTTTACCTTCCTTGGCGTCGTCCGTCGTGATGCTCCGAGTAGTCGACTCACATTCGCCAGGTAGCATTACACCACTTGTAGAATTCGTCAAGACGTTCTCGATGGTCTTCGTTGGGGTTTCTAGGGATGTCTTACTCACGTCTGCCAATGCTTCTTTGGTGCTCGTTGTGGCATTCCCAGTAGAACACTCACATTCGTCAGGTAGCACCGAGAATGGGTTGGAAGTTTCCACGGTAGTCTTCTGGTTTCTCTTTGTTTCTGCCTCTCCAACCGTTTTCTTGATCTTCAGCTTGGTTCCATGTTGCCCGGCCACTGACCAAGCTCCCCTCTTAACCTGGGGACTCACAACAGAAGGATTACTACGAATGCTCTTGTTCTCCTCCGTTAATCGCCGTATCTCCATCTTAGCAACTCTGAGCTCTTCTCTCAGCTGCTGGTAAAGTTGCTCGAGAGAGGGCATCCTGGTTCAGATTCACAGAGAGCACACAAACAGGTCTTCACAGAGCTAAGTACACGTCACCACTGAGCTAAGTACACGTCACCACTGAGCTAAGTACACGTCACCACTGAGCTAAGTACACGTCACCACTGAGCTAAGTACACGTCACCACTGTGCTAAGTACACGTCATCACTCTCTAAGTACACGTCACCACTGAGCTAAGTACACGTCACCACTGCTAAGTACACGTCACCACTGTGCTAAGTACACGTCACAATTTCAGTAAAAAGGTGATTAAACTCCATATAGTAGTTCAGTCTGTTGGAAATGATCTTCTCAAGAACTTTCCCAGTGACTTCAAGTAAAGATATAGGTCTATAGTTCCCAGGTTGGTGGATGTCTTTATTGGGCTTAGCAAGAAAGATCATCCTAGCAGTCTTAAAAACCACTGGAAAACGTCCTGAGGCCAAGATGGCATTGAAGATATTAACCAAAGACTGTTTACAATTTCTGGGTAGGAACTTTATTTGTTTTTATTAGTACAATCTCTATAAGAATGTTGGCCAGAGCAAATGCTGCAAATCTGTGCTTGAGTACTGCATTTGTTGGTGGTATGACCAAAGGCATAACATTTAAGACATTGTGTCACACTGACAAATCGTTCAAGAGAGATTTGATCAGGTGTACATCTGGTGCCAAAACATTTAAAGCCATTTTGACACACAAGTTTGGCCTCTTCAGGTGTCTCAAGTATTAACTTTAAGGTTGTTGTTAGGTTTAGAGAATTTATGTGCTTCGACAGCCCTAAATTCAGAATTCTCTGTATTAAAGTCTTCAACAATTTCAGTTGCTGTGCTATGTCGCATGAAACTGTTAATTCTGGCAACTGGGGTAACACCAAAAGTCTTCAATTTTTCCAGAACATCATGCTTCAGCAGTTGAAGTAACTCTTCTTCAGAAGAGAGGAGAAGTACTGCTCCAGCGTGGGTTTGAAAAACATCCACTGGAACAACAGTTGAATTCGAGCAAATACATGCTAGAATTTCTTTCATCTTCTTTTGGTTGCCATCAACACGTAATCTTACTCTTATCCTCGCCATGATGTCTAGGAAGGTACATTTGGCAGAGAAGTTACTTTAACAAAAAGGGTCTTTCCTTAGTGTTAGTCTAGCATCCTATTACAGTTGACTTACGAAGGTCAGCCCCTAAGATAGCCTACCCTCGAGTGGTGAGGGGGAAAGGGCCCAAGGCAAAGATCGGCCGGATTTTAAAAAACCACACGGGCTACCGGATGGTCAAAATGCCTTGTGATAACTCGCCAAAGCGAAGTTGCCGAAAAAGAAGAAGATAGGAAAGTCAGAAGGATAGCAATGTATGTAGTGTGTTAGTGTGTGGGCCAGTGTAGTTGTTTGGGTGAGGGGAGGAAGGGGAAGGAAGGGAGGATGGGGAGGAAAGGGGTGAACAAGCAAGCAAGTCACCGCCTTACCCTCTTGATGGGATGGTGCTCGAAGTGGCTGCAAGCAAGTTCCTCTCAGCTCTGGTGAAGAACTACTCAGGCCCGAGACTGTTCAACTGTCTCCCAGCACACATAAGGGGGATTACCAACAGACCCCTGGCAGTCTTCAAGCTGGCACTGGACAAGCACCTAAAGTCGGTTCCTGACCAGCCGGGCTGTGGCTCGTACGTTGGTTTGCGTGCAGCCAGCAGCAACAGCCTGGTTGATCAGGCTCTGATCCACCAGGAGGCCTGGTCACAGACCGGGCCGCGGTGGCGTTGACCCCGGAACTCTCTCCAGGTAAACTCCAGGTAATAACCCAAGAAAAATCCCGAGTAACAGTGTTCAGAGTTGCTCAGCTCGACAATTACTCAGGATAAATGAAGAGCAGGAACGACGACGTCTTCTCTCCACGGCGGCTGGGCGGCATCCTGTGTCTGTCTGTTGTGTATCTGTCTGTGTGTCATTTATCTAACCTATTTTTAAAACTACACAACGTTTTAGCCTGAATAACTGTACTCGGGAGTTTGTTCCACTCATCTGATCTGAGTCACTATTGTCCCAAACACAGACAAATTTCGACTTAGCCTTGGAGGACTCACCTTAGAACAATTTCTTATTGATCTGAAAGGACAATAAAAATGTTCTGTACACACCCAGATCATTACTGAATTCATATATACACTACCAAATTTTAGGGAAATATTTATATACCGAAACTTGAAAACATCACCTAAAAGGGCAGTAACAACTGTACTAAGTTCTATTTTGTTGCACTTTTTTCATTTGCATGGTGCACTCGTAATATGCTTCACAACGCCTTCATATATACATCAAAATATGGCTAAACTATTAATTTACGCACTAGACACACAAATCAGTACTTACCGACATTGTAGAGGGTGAAATGCTTCAGTATATAAGGAGCACTCAACAGAAAAACACGAGTTTGGGCGACGGCAAGCTAGAAGTGTTTACATTCTGCTCTCTCGACCAATGGGAAGCGAGCAGCCGCCATCACCGCTCAGCTGGGGTGACTCAGGGAAGGTCTGTAATTGGTCAGAAATAGAGAATGGGAACCTAGATACGCTGGGGGAGTCGGAAGACGTGTGCAAAAAACCACGTTCTGAGGACCGATTATATTCGGTCCTGCCCGGTAAAGGGATTTATTAAGATCTACATCATTTAGTTTATATGTGGCATGGTTATTTACCAGTCCAACATTTAGAACTTTGCATTTGTCAATATTAAACTGCATCTGCCACTTCTCCAACCATTGCATCAGTCTATTCAAATTATCCTGGAGTGCTCTGGTGTCCTCATTAGAATGAATTGGACGGCCTATTTTGGTGTCATCAGCAAATTTGCTTATGTCGCTATTTATTCCCTCATCTATGTCGTTTATGTAAATTGTGAACAACAGTGGGCCCAACACTGACCCCTGAGGAACACAGCTTGTGACGTGCCCCCATTCTGATTTCTCCCCATTTATGCAAACTCTCTGCTGTCTATTTGTCAGCCATGCCTCTACCCAGGAAAAAACTTCTCCTCCTATTCCGTGTGCCTTAAGTTTCCTCAATAGCCTCTGGTGTGGAACTCTATCGGAAGCCTTACTGAAGTCCATATACACAATATCATATTCATTGCCATGATCTACCTCCTCAAACACCTTAGTGAAAAAAGTTAGCAAATTCGTAAGACAGGAACGCCCCTTTGTAAAACCATGTTGAGATTCATTAATCAATCTGTGCCTGTCAAGATGGCTACGAATTGCTTCGGCAGTTATTGATTCCATAAATTTTCCCACTATTGAGGTAAGGCTTATTGGTCTATAGTTCGAAGCCAAGGACCTGTCACCTGCCTTGTAAATAGGTATTACATTTGCCATTTTCCACTTATCAGGCACTATGCCAGTTTGTAGTGATATGTTAAAAAGATTAGCCAAAGGTATGCTAAGTTCCTCTTTACATTCCTTTAACACCCTTGCAAACAGTTCATCAGGGCCTGGGGATTTGTTAGGTTTTAGTTTCTCTGTTTGTCTGAGGACCATGTCACTAGTTACTGCAATCGTACATAGTTTATTATCATCCTGTTCTACATAATCTATTATTTCAGGAATATCGCTAGTATTTTCCTGGGTAAAAACTGAGAGGAAGTAGGTATTTAGAATTTCACACATATCCTTATCACTGTCAGTGATCTAACCAGAGTTACTCTTAAGTGGGCCAATCTTGTCCCTAATCTTACTTCTGTATACCTGAAAGAATCCTTTAGGGTTAATCTTTGAATCCCTTGCGACCTTAGCCTCATAATCCCTTTTTGCTTTTCTTATTCCTTTCTTTATTTCTCTCTTTAATTGAATACATTGATTTCGTAACTGCCCATCCCCTCTTTTGATACGCCTATTTATGCCTCTCTTTTGACCAATGAGATGTTTTAATCTATTGTTCATCCATTTGGGATCATTTTTGTTAGATCTAATTTCCCTACTCTGAACAAAAGTTGTCTGGGCAGCTAGAACTATGCTCTGAAAAACGTCATATTGGCAACCAAGATCACCTACCTGACCCACAGTCAGGACATCCCACTTTAGCCCACTTCATCTTTGAACATTTGTGATATTTCCTGACAGACTTGCCAGACGAGGAACCCAGGATCAGCGATACTGGGGTCAGCCACCAGCTGCACGAGGAGGTGGTGTTGAACTGTTCATCTCCGAGGTCCCAACCTCCAGCTTCCCTCACCTTCTACGTCAACCAGGAGCTGGTAACCTCTTCCTCCTCCACCACCAGTACGTGGTTACGTAATGGGAAAGTGGTGGTCCAGATGGGCCCTACAGACGCGTTGTAAGCTGTACAGTGTACTACAGTATGTGAGTAATTTGCTCTCCAAAATCCACGACAATCGTTAATTCAAGACTATTTTTAATATATTAAGGATCGTGTAGAAACATACTAAGACGGTTGGCTGCTTCCAGGGACTCGTGTACCACTGTGCAGCTTACAGCCTACCATTGACTGTGACCCGCCTTGTCATAACATGCACAATAATTCTGTTTAACAGGGAAATATATTATCAAAATGTTTTAAAGTCAGCTTTTTTTAACATTTTATCAGGTAATTTATTTACAGTTCTACTTATCGTTTAAATGAATGAACAGATTGCCACAAAAACACTCCCCGATTTCAAACAGGTATAACCTCTGCAAGTGGCCTGCGAGGTCACCGGACCTAACTGTTTATGACTTATCAGATTAGAGGGAGAGAGTATGGAGGAGGTGAATGTATTCGGATATTTGGGGGTACCTGAAGAGCACAGTTTACCTACCACCACTACCTGCAACCCTGGAGGAGCTGAAAGTTTCGATCACTGAAGCAGTTCGAATGATAACATCAGAAATGCTGCAGAGCGTCTGGATCGAACTGGACTACGGCTCTGATGTTTGCCGAGCAACCGGAGGGGCGCACATTGAATGCCCTTAATGCTACCCTATATTACATGAAACTGAATGAAATCCTGCATCTGTAGCTACTAACTCTGAAAGATTATTACAATAAAGTTACATGTTATACCTGTTTGAAATCAGGGAGTGTTTTTTGTGGCCACCCTGTATTATTACTGTGTTTTTTAGTACCACCTTGAGCAATACATTAACACCATCACCATGTTGTACCGTATATCGACGCCACAACCACGACCTAGTGCTGTACATCAACACCACAACCACCACCTAGTGCTGTACATCAACACCACAACCACCACCTAGTGCTGTGCATCAACACCACAACCACCACCTAGTGCTGTACATCAACACCACAACCACCACCTAGTGTCATACATCAACGCCACAACCACCACCTAGTGCTGTACATCAACACCACAACCACCACCTAGTGTCATACATCAACGCCACAACCACCACCTAGTGCTGTACATCAACACCACAACCACCACCTAGTGTCATACATCAACACCACAACCACCACCTAGTGTCATACATCAACACCACAACCACCACCTAGTGTCATACATCAACACCACAACCACCACCTAGTGCTGTATATCATCACCACAACCACCACCTAGTGCCGTACATCAACACCACAACCACCACCTAGTGCTGTACATCAACACCACAACCACCACCTAGTGCTGTACATCAACACCACAACCACCACCTAGTGCTGTACATCAACACCACAACCACCACCTAGTGCTGTACATCAACACCACAACCACCACCTAGTGCTGTACATCAACACCACAACCACCAACTAGTGCTGTACATCAACACCACAACCACCACCTAGTGCTGTACATCAACACCACAACCACCACCTAGTGCTGTACATCAACACCACAACCACCACCTAGTGCTGTACATCAACACCACAACCACCACCTAGTGCTGTACATCAACACCACAACCACCACCTAGTGCCGTACATCAACACCACAACCACCACCTAGTGCTGTACATCAACACCACAACCACCACCTAGTGTCATACATCAACACCACAACCACGACCTAGTGCCATACATCAACACCACAACCACGACCTAGTGCTGTACATCAACACCACAACCACGACCTAGTGCTGTACATCAACAACACAACCACCACCTAGTGCTGTACATCAACACCACAACCACCACCTAGTGTCATACATCAACACCACAACCACCACCTAGTGCCATACATCAACACCACAACCACCACCTAGTGCTGTACATCAACACCACAACCACCACCTAGTGTCATACATCAACACCACAACCACCACCTAGTGCCATACATCAACACCACAACCACCACCTAGTGCTGTACATCAACACCACAACCACCACCTAGTGCTGTACATCAACACCACAACCACCACCTAGTGCTGTACATCAACACCACAACCACCACCTAGTGCTGTACATCAACACCACAACCACCACCTAGTGCCATACATCAACACCACAACCACCACCTAGTGCCATACATCAACACCACAACCACCACCTAGTGCTGTACATCAACAACACAACCACCACCTAGTGCTGTACATCAACACCACAACCACCACCTAGTGTCATACATCAACACCACAACCACCACCTAGTGCCATACATCAACACCACAACCACCACCTAGTGCTGTACATCAACACCACAACCACCACCTAGTGTCATACATCAACACCACAATCACCACCTAGTGCCATACATCAACACCACAACCACCACCTAGTGCTGTACATCAACACCACAACCACCACCTAGTGTCATACATCAACACCACAACCACCACCTAGTGCCATACATCAACACCACAACCACCACCTAGTGCTGTACATCAACACCACAACCACCACCTAGTGCCATACATCAACACCACAACCACCACCTAGTGCCATACATCAACACCACAACCACCACCTAGTGCCGTACATCAACACCACAACCACCACCTAGTGCCATACATCAACACCACAACCACCACCTAGTGCCATACATCAACACCACAACCACCACCTAGTGCCATACATCAACACCACAACCACCACCTAGTGCCATACATCAACACCACAACCACCACCTAGTGCCATACATCAACACCACAACCACCACCTAGTGCCATACATCAACACCACAACCACCACCTAGTGCCATACATCAACACCACAACCACCACCTAGTGCCGTACATCAACACATAATTCATCAATCATATGCTGTTTATAAATATTTCATCAAGTATGTTGTGTGTTAAACCGCCACTTCCTTCACGTCATGTTGTAAGTCAACACAAGTATCATTGTCTTGAACGCCACAACACCATCTGACACATCAGAACCTTGAACCATTTTGCTGTACATCACACCTATTGTGGTTCACCCTCTTAGTGGCCATCATATAGAACTACGTCATTGTGACGAGAGTCCCTCTTGTACTTCGTCATGAGCTCAGCTCACTCAGATAAGCTGTGAGCGGTAAATTTTGGCCTTCATGTGAGAGCGTTGGTCTGTGTGGTGAGTTTTTACAGTATAAATCGTGTCTCAAGCTGTATGGATGGTTTAAAATAGCGAATTTAACGTGGTTTTTATGGGTTTAGTGGCTATTTTTTATATCATTTGATAGCCTAGAGGATGTATTATGGACATAAATATGATTTTGAGTCGTATAATGAATGTAAGAAACTTGAAATTAAGCTGAAAGTAGCAAAAAATATTTTGGTAAGGCCTCGCTATAGCCTCCAGTGTCTTCCATGGGGGTTTTAATTGTTCTGGTTCAATTATTGTGATACCGTAAACCATAACTACCCATTCTTGCTTCTATTTTATTATCTGACAAAAAGAATAAATTTTCCATGTGTGTGTGATTTAGAATTTAAAATGGAAAACAAATGTAATATAAAAAAGGCCTCAGGACGCGATTAATGAACAGAGAAAATATTGGTTTAGTGCTTGAAAAGTCTATGTTTATTTTTGACTGTATTGTTCAATACGACATTCCAGAATTCAACATTTTTCATACAGTTGAAATATATGAATGGACCGTTTCTTGAGCTCGAATTAATACTAACCAAATAGCTAAGCATTTGGCCAAATGGCACAATTTTGTAATTACATTTGTTTTCGATCATATATGTCATGACGAATAAGTAAAACTGGTCAATTAGCAATAACTCAGTCAAAATTAAGTCCTTTTTAAAATTTTCTCCTGTACATTTAAAGATATATTTTTTCATTTATCTTAATATAAAAATTATTGATTTTTTAAAAGAAGAATATAAAGAAGCTTTCCTGACCTTACTACAATAAGTACGTTTTAATTTAGCCAACTAAACATATTTTACATAAGTTTACAGTAAATTAATAAACAAACACAATGAAATCATTGTTTTCGTTAGGTTCATAACGATTTTAGGATCGACACCATGCCTAACCCTTCTAGGGTAGGGTAGGTGCCTGAGCCCGAGCCTTTAGCTCATAAGACTGTCATTCCCATTTGCCCCCTTGGGGCGGGGATGGCAGACCAGAGAGGCCTAGCTTGTGGCTAGGCCTGGGGACAGTTGGTCCCAAAGATGAGGAGGTACTTGTGCCTCCTCCCATGGGAGACTTACGTCTCAGACACTCCCTAAAGAGGGAGCCAAGACCGGGCCACCACTTGGACAAGGCCCGGGCCGGGAGAATACCGGCTAATCTTTAACTAACTAACTAACGATTTTAGCAAAATTTTTGCAAACACAAATTTTCGCTTTCCTTATTCGGCAACAAGAGCGTTGTTATTTAAGCCAAAATCGCAGGTTTTACCTATATGGATCAACATAGAAATGTTAAAAGCAGGTGAGGATATAGTTTTGGAGTGGTTGGTGCTTTTATTTAATAAATGTATGGAAGAGGGTAAGGTACCTAGGGATTGGCAGAGAGCATGCATAGTTCCTTTGTATAAAGGCAAAGGGGATAAAAGGAGCGCAAAAATAATAGGGGACTAAGTCTGTTGAGTATACCTGGTAAAGTGTATGGTAGATATTACTAAAAGAATTAAGAGTAAGACGGAGAATAGGATAGCAGATGAACAAGCAGGCTTCAGGAAAGGTAGGGAGTGCGTAGACCAAGTGTTTACAGTGAAACATATAGGTGAACAGTATTTAGATAAGGGTAAAGAAGTTTATGTGGCATTTATGGATTTGGAAAAAGCATATGACGGGGTGGATAGGGGGGCACTGTGGCAGATGTTTCAAATATATGCAATAGGAGGTGGGTACTGAAAACAGTGAAGAGATTTTACGAGGATAGTGAGGCTCAGGTTAGAGTATGTAGGAGAGAGGGAGATTATTTCCCAGTAAAAGTAGGCCTTAGACAAGGATGTGTGATGTCACCATGGTTGTTCAATATATTTATAGATGGGTTGTAAGAGAAATGAATGCTCGGGTGTTGGCAAGAAGTGTGGGGGTAAAAGGTAAAGAATCAAACACAAAGTGGGAGTTGTCACAGTTGCTCTTTGCTGATGACACGGTGCTTTTGGGAGATTCTGAAGAGAAGTTGCAGAGGTTTGTGGATGAGTTTGGTAGGGTATTTAAAAGGAGAACATTAAAAGTGAATACAAGAAAGAGTAAGGTGATGAGTATAGCAAAAAAAAGTAGGTGATGAAAGACTGGATATCAGATTAGAGGGAGAGAGTATGGAGGAGGTGAATGTATTCGGATATTTGGGAGTGGACGTGTCAGCAGATGGGTCTATGAAGGATGAGATGAATCATAGAACTGATGAGGGGAAAAAGGTGGGTAGTACATTTGGGAGTCTGTGGAGACATAACACTTTGTACATGGAAGCAAAGGAGGGAATGTATGAGAGAATAGTTGTACCAATGCTCTTGTATGGGTGTGAAGCATTGGTGGTGAATATTGCAACAAGGAGAAAGCTGGAGGCAGTGGAGATGGCATGTCTGAGGGCAATGTGTAGTGTGAATATAATGCAAAGAGTTCATAGTTTGGAAATTAGGAAGCGGTCAAGGATTACCAATACTATTATCGAGAGTGCTGAGGAGGGGTTGTTGAGGTGGTTCAGATGTAGAGAGGCTGGAACAAAATGAAATGACTTTGAGAGTGTATAAATCTGTAGTGGAGGGAAGGCGGGGTAGGGGTCGGCCTAGGAAAGGTTGGGGGGAGGGAGCTGGACTGGAGATGGGAAGTACAGTGTCTGCACTCTGAAGGAGGGGTGTTAATGTTGCAATTTTATGACTGTATTGTAAGCACAGCTCTGGCAAGACAGTCATCGAGGGAATGATGATGACAGTTTTAATTTTTCTGGCCACCCTGCCTTGCTGAGAGACGGATGGTGTGTTAATAAACCATAATAAAAATAATATATATGTACAGTTGACCATCGTTTAACACGGTTTTGTCTTGCATGTTTTGGTTATAGCACGATTGAAGAATTGTAGCATATTTTTGTTTAACACTTCGTAAAATTAGTTTAACATGGTTGCGGGAGGTGAAAAACTTTTGAGAGATCGGTTGCCCGTCGGACAGGATGGTCTGTGGGTTACACCACTGAGTCAATGGGGGAGACCCACCGCCATCAGCTGTGCTAGAAGTGCATGGAATGAAGCACTCCAGTCAACATTAAATGCAGGCTAGGGAAAGTTAGGGCCTTCTGTAGTTAATTCTTTCACTGGATTTCCCTTGCTTGAGAGTCAGATTCTGGAAATTGTTCAGCAGGCAAGGAGATTACCAGGTGATAGTGTGAGTCCTTTAACCACTCTGCCTGAGGTATCCCAGTAAGTGAGCACGTCTCCTGTGTTATCCTAGTGCTTAACAGAATAGGGAATAGCATATGGAGGTACAAATAAAAATGGGAACTATGGCTATAGTTTACTTAATAACATAAAAGGGCTACAATACATCCTGATGGACATTTACATCATATAACAATTGACCTATGAGACTTATTACAAGGAGGAAAGGTAGATGTTATCAGTAACATGGACTAGTGCTCACTCTTAATTCACCGACCAGCTGACCCAAGATTCCCAAGGCATGGTCCACTACACACGCGGCTGTCCAGAGCTCTCGCTCCCCGGGCCTGTCACCAACGACCTCCTTGCTCAGCTGTTCCCTGGGCTTATATGGTGGTCAAAGTACCCCTCCACAATGGGGTGTGCACCACGTGTTACGACCTGACGCCGAGGTCTGATGCCGTCAAGAACAAAAGACCTCAGACATGGGCGTGACTACCCGACATTTGCCAAGGCAGGTGTGACCATATATTTAGGTCTCCCTAGAGACCTCATAAGCCCATCTGAACTGCATCACAATGGTTTTGAAGATATGAAACTGAACACATATTACTCTGTTTAATATTTTTCCAGTAGTCCTTTTCATGAGCTCATCCAAAATCAGCCAGTTATCCACTAATCCGGATTCGCCCGGATTCATCTGGATTCGTCTGGATTTGCCTGGGTTCAAGTGGATTCACTGATAACAAGGTATCCTCTGACTGGATTCATTAGCTGATGGGGCTTTACACGCCCTCATCAAATTCTCCTAGCTAGCTAGGAGAGTTAACTAGTGTTGTAAGATGACAACCACCATGAAGGTCTGTGTAGCATGCAGAAAGGGTAAGGAACGAAAACAGACCAGGGTTGCTTGCCATCTCTGTGGCCAATGGTCCCATGGGGTGTGCAGGGATTTTAAACCAGCAACCACACTATTCAAACCCAGAGAGATGTTTTTGGGTCTGCCCAAACGAGATATACCTTATGAGAAAATTACATCTATATTAAAAGACAAGAATACCAATAAAAGATCCTTCTTGAAAGACATATCAGCATGGTATTATAGCGGGGAAAATAAGATGGGTAGTAGGGACGGGGCTGTCTTGGACAGTGCTCCTGAGGGTGCTAGTGTTGTCCTGGAGGGCAGTGCTCCTGAGGGTGCTAGTGTAGTCCTGGAGGACAGTGCTGAGGGTGCTAGTGTAGTCCTGGAGGATAGTGATCCTGAGGGTTCTAGTGTTGTCCTGGAGGACAGTGCTCCTGAGGGCACTTGTGTTGCCCTGGAGGACAGTGAAGACAATACTATTCAATTCACAGAGGTACAAAATAGAAATACTGCTGGAAATGGATCACAAGGGGATGATGCCTCAAGGAATAGTGTCGACACACCACCAGCAAAACCTGGTGGAAGCACCGATGTCCATATAGAGGTGAAAGATACTGAGGAAACAGGGGGAAAAAATGCACCCACAGCAAACGTAGCTACAATAAATCCTAGCAAACAGTATTACAATCTATGTAAATACTATGCCTTGAGTATCTGCAGGCACGATATATCTGGTAAAGCAGGTGGGACATGCATTTTTGACCATCCTGAAAAATGCTGCACCTACATGACAACAGGAGAGTGCAACTTCCCCTCCTGTAACTTATTTCACCCAGAAACGTGTCAATCATCAATCCATGATAGAAAATGCATACTGCCAGGCACTTCATCTACAGGGGACAAGAAGACACAGACCAGCCAGAATGGGGAACAAAAGAGGGGAGCCACAACCTCTCCAGGGACAGAGGTTTTTTTAGGGCCAGGAGGGAAAAAAGACTGGCAAGCCACGGCAATAATCCTACACCACTTGAAAACACTTCTGGAGCAGAGGCACAGACATTGGCCTCCACTCCAGAACAACAAATATTAGAGCCAGCAAATAAAACCCCCTAAATTCCACCAAAATAACGATATTTGTCTTTGGAAACATAGAGGGTCTAAAGCCGTCAAAATACAACAAAATTCCTTACATCAAGGGACTGTTCACGGAGTCAAATGCAATGTTTGCAGCATTCACAAGAGACCCACATAAAGGATCATTATGACAATGAAATATGGATCCCAGGTTTTAACCTATTCTGATGCGACAGACGGAACAGGCAACAAGGGGGGCTTGGCCTGTAACTTAAACCAGAGAATATTAGAGCCTACAAGACTAGAAAATATGCTGGACCTCATCTTCACTAACAACGATGATCTCATATATAACATAACCGTGTCAAAGACAATGCATTCAGATCACAACATAATAGAAGTGCAGACATGTATGCACAGGGCTCCTGTCCAGCAAAATGTGAGCAGTCATGAAGGTCTCTTCACGAAATTTAATTTCAATAAAAAAACATGTAGTGGGATCAAGTAAACCATGTTCTAAATGAAACAAGCTGGTAAGATATCCTAAACAACACGGATTCGAACATTTGCGTTGAAAAAATGAATTCTTTGATTCTTGAGTTCTGCTCAAGACACATTCCATTAAGAAAAAGAAAGAGAAGATGTAAACTAGAAAGAGAGAGACGCTCCCTAAACGGAAGAAGACGAAGAGTCACAGAGCTGAAATATGAAGGGAGGCACTAGTCAATGAAATTACAAATATCGAACTTAATGATGTTTTGGCCCACCTCATGGCGAGCAAAAATCACATGTTGCTCTAACCCACAGGACCACCAAATCCTACAAGAACCAAGCACCCAGCCAAGCTAGGTGTGTTACCCTTGGTCCGAGGACATACAGTGGTGTGGGTGCCTCTGAGCTAATTTCATTCTACTCCCTTTTTGGTGCACAAGCCCAACAAGAACAACCGTATATCCTAGGACCAAGGGTAATACACCTAGCCTGGCTGGGTGCTTGGTTCTTGTAGGATTTGGTGGTTCTGTGGGTGATTTTTGCTTACCATGAGGCAAGCCTAAACATCATGGGCTTGAGTCCTTGGCTAGTCACAGTGCTGTTATTGATCAATACCATTCGTTCATAACCGCACTGTGACTAGCCAAGGACCGAGGATATACGATTGTGCTTGTTTGGCTAGTGCACCAAACAGGGAGTAGAATGAAATTAGCTCAGAGGCACCCACACCACCGTATGTCCTCAGATCAAGGGTAACACTCCTAGCTTGTCTGGGTGCTTGGTTCTTGTAGGATTTGGTGGTCCTGTGGGTTAGAGCGTCATGTGATTTTTGCTCACCATGAGGCGGGCCAAAACATCATGGGTTCGAATCCTTGGCTAGTCGTAGTGTTGTTATTGATCAATACCACTTGTTCGTGGTTACAATAATATAAAATATCTGTCTAGTACATATTGTTACGTGTTTGTCACTGATTATAATGCGAAAATCTCATCCAGCTTCTCAGAGCTGGGGCGCATGCCCAAGATACAGCATGCATTACCTCTCTGAACAGCAGTGCTGAGTCGCTGGGTCCTGAGAGAGTGAGCGGAGGAGCTGTATGTGCCACTAACAATACTCTTCAAAACATCCATTGAAACTGGGCAACTACCTGAGGTGTGGAAGACATCAAATGTAGTCCCAGTTTTTGAGAAAGGTGAGAGACACGTGGCATTAAACTACAAACCAGTGTCACTGATGTACATGTTTGTAAAGTCACGGAGAAGATTATTCAAGCACCTAGAAAGAAACACGACAAACAACATGGTTTCAGGGAATGGAAATCCTGTTTCAGAAACCTACTTGAGTTTCATAACAAGGTGATGGAAGTAAGACAATAGAGAGAGAGGTGGGTAGATTACATCTTCTTGGTCTGTAAGTCTGCTTGAACGCTTTTGACACTAATCAGAGTGGGCGCCTGAGTTGGCTCCTGTGACGAGTAGGGTCCCACTGGGGTCAGTCTTAGGACCTGTGCCTGTTTCTGGTATATGTGAATGACATGATGGAAGGAATAAACTCAGAAGTGTCCCCAGTTTACAGACGATGTCAAGCTAATGAGGAGAATTCAATCGGACGAGGATCAGGCAAGTCTACAAAGGGATCTGGACGGGCTGCAGGCTTGGTCCAGCAACTGGCTCCTGGAGTATAACCCCACCAAGTTTAAGGCCATGAAAATCGGGGAAGGGCAAAGAAGACCGCAGACAGAGTATAGGCTAGGGGGCCAAAGACTGCAAGCCTTACTCAAGGAATAGGGTCATGGGGTGAGTATGATACCGAGCACCTCTCCTGAAGCGCATAAATGCAGATGGGCGCCATCTGTATTTGTGTATTATACACGTATGGGAACACATCCAGGTGACGGGAATTTTTTAATATAAATTAGAGAAATGTTATTTGTAATGATAGTTAACTAGAGTTAGTGGAGTTCACAGCCTGCAGTGCCATCTGGCTTGCTTACTTAGTAAGCTGAATGTCATGTGGGACTAACTTCAGCTCGGACTCCTATCTGCTCTGCCCTGCCCTAGTTGTCTTGTCAGCACCATTAAGAAAAAGACAACAGTAACGGACTAGGCAATGAAGCTGAAGAACTAAGGAAAGGAACTCACGAGGAATAATCAGGAAATCTGTGAAAAGCTCAGAAAAAAATTTGGGAAGGAATTTTCCTAAGAGACTGGAGGTCACCAGCAAACTGTTGAAGTAGACTGCACCAGCGAGCATTAGACACGGTGCACATACGTTTAAGGCATTAGGACCAGATAATATCTTTCCATGGATGCTGAGAGAGGGAGATGAGGCACTCTGTGTGCCTCAACAAATATTCCTCAACCATTTTACCTACACATGGCTACTGCTGGAGGTGTGGAAGAAAGTAGTCAAACATGCAGCCTTAAATTATTGACTAGTGTCATTGACATGAATGGTATGCAAAGTTATGGAGAAGATTATTAGGAGAAGAGATGTGATCACCTAGAATGGAGTGCATTTATTCAGAACAATCAGCACGGCTTTAGGGATGGAAAATCCTGTGTCTCAAACTTGTTGGAGTTTATGGTAATGTAACAAAAGTTAGGGAGGAGAGAGAGAGAGAGAGAGAGAGAGAGAGAGAGAGAGAGAGAGAGAGAGAGAGAGAGAGAGAGAGAGAGAGAGAGAGAGAGAGAGAGAGAGAGAGAGAGAGAGAGAGATTGTTAAATTTCATTTTCTGGGACAGAAGGAAGCCTTTTCTCACATTACTGTACAAAAGACTGAAATAAAAGCTAGAGAAGCAGGCAAGAATAACATGGAAAACACTACAATGGATCAAGACATACCTGACAGGAAGGAAACAACGAGTGATAGTCCGTGAAAGAGTATCGGAATGGGTGCATGTGACGAGTGAAATTCCCCAAAGATCAACCCTAGGGCCCGTGCTTTTTCTTATACACGTGAGGCCGCCGTGAATGCCAAATTCGTGGTTCCATGCTTTCCCAGCCTCGTCACCACATTCAAAACACTCCCGCCTCCCCCATGGCCCGTGTTCACCTATCCCCCCGCACATCCGCGCATGCGCAAAGGGAACTCTTGGTTCTACCCTATTGTCAAATACATTTTTGACTCATATCGACACATTAAACACCTATTAGGCGCTATAGCTTCGGAAAATAAAAAGTTTTCCACACTGCGGCCGGGCGGAGGTCGTTGCTAGACGACTTACATAATGTGGAGTACAATTTTCCCATCTTCACTGGCCACCTGGCTTGGGAACTCCAACATTGGTATTTACATAATCACCCATTAATTCTTTCCACCTGTTAACTCCTCAGGTAGGGCCCCATCCAAAGCACACTCAAGCCTCCATGCTTCTGGTATTAACAATTTCCCTCTTATTGTAAGGTATGACACTAGGTCTATGCTCTCGGGGCTAATTTGTTGGGCATACTGGAATTATGAGACTTTACAATAACAAGTCTCTCTCAGTATCCCAAGTCAGCCCCAGCACATTACTGCATATAGGCACCAACTCCATGGCCATCCATATTTATTGAACCCTCAAAATGGACTAATGCTCCCTGGATTAATTTATTGGGCATACTGGAATTATGAGACTTTAACAATAACAAGTCTCTCTCAGTATCCCAAGTCAGCCCCAGCACATTACTGCATTATTTCATTAACCCCTTCACATATCCTCATTAGTTCCTCTTCAGTTGACGTCACACCCGGAAATTGTCCACATAAGATTATTTACCCAATTACTTCGCTCAGTGGACCACCTGTGCACTTAAGGTGTGTATTTATCGTCGCCTGAAGTAGGAACAATTTATTATTTAACTGTTTATTAATTATATCATTACAAGCAGTCAACAAATTTGGTGTCTTGCTCAGTTCACAGAGCTGGGCCCGTTAACTGTCCATACGCCATCCTATAATTAGTAGGTATTTCTGGACGGTCGAGCTTCCACGGAAGTCGCACCCAGTAATGTCCAGATTCACATTTAACATCTTTCAGGTATTGTTCCTGAGTAAAGGAATCATTTGGACTTTCCTCATTTATATTAATCACTATGCTGTCCAGCTCCCACAAATTAGACTGGTTCAACATCATTCTCGATAGAAGAATACTTGTACTGGGTTGACCTTTTATGAGTAAGACACCATGACTGTATTCACTACTTCCTCTAGTCATTATTACTAGGCAGTAGTTTGCCATATATTACATGGCCCTTACCAGTGTTGAGGAGAGTGACGCCGCCTGGTTTTGGATTTATGCCCTTTATCCTGAATTTTTACATCCAACGCCGGCAAGGCTACCTCAGCTAGGCCATCATTATTGCCATTAGCTGCAACCTTTACATCCGTCACTGTAGTGTCAGGGTTATTAACATTATCATTATTGTCACCATTATTATCAGACTTACATACAACCCTGCACGTAACTGTATGGTGCCTTCCCTTGTTGCATTGATAGCAACTGTTCAATTTGGTATGACAATCCTTTACATTATGATTGTCTAGACATCTGATAAATCTGTCAAGTTCTTTCATTCTTTCCACTTTAATCTTCCATGAATTATAGACATTACAATTTTTTGTGAAATGAGTACCCTTGCAGAAGAGACAGTCTCTCTTTTCCTTGCCTGACCTCTTATTAACTGGGTTACCCTTACTGAGGTACTTATTCCTCTTACCTTGATGTGAGGAACCACTATTACTGATTCCTGTCACTTGATATGTGCCTATTTATCTCTTAATTATGATTATTACCACTGGGATTATTTTTCCCTTTTGAGACTTGATAGATACTTCAGAGTCATTATGTGTTATATCCTTAGAACTGTTTGGCTGACTGGTCTGCAATTGAACAATTAATTCTTGCCGACCTAGTCTGATTTCCTCCAGACCGTACTCTGGAGGTTTTGGCAAACCCACCCTTTGCATTAATAGGTTGATCAGCTGCCTGGCTTACACCATTTAATTTATTCAAAGCCTTACTTTTACAAGACAGTTTTTCTTCCAATTCGTAATGTTGATTAATTAAAACATTCATTTCCATTCCATCTGCACAATTCTCCAGCAGATCTCTTTCACAGTCTTTAAACCACAATTTGTACCAATCAAATCTACTCTCTAAAACATCTAAATATAACTTTAATTCATTAGGGTTCACGGTTCTTTGATTCACTAAATCAAATGCCTTCGTCACATGGCTTTTAATAGCCTGTAATGATGCTTTCATTACTCTAAAATTCACGGACTTGTCAGCCACATTAACTCCATCAGATCCAGTCATGATTAGAGAATTATTAATCACCAATTATGCAGATTATACAACTTAAGTAGGCGCCTTATAAGAGTAATTCTTGCACTTTACTCTTGTATAAATCCTAGCCACACATGTGCTAGCAATTAATTGGGCTAATTATCATCCATCACACGATCGATTAAACTTGTGCACCCTACACCCACTTCCTTCAATCAGTCACTTAATTATTAAGTAATTAATTCAATTAATTTTTTCACTGATTGCATCCGGTTCAGGAAGGACCAACGGGCAGATATGGAAAATTTTATAGGGTGCTTACCTGTATGTACCTCAACATTATATACATACCAGTAACCTCATTGGGAGACAACCATATTGTTTACCGTAGTCACCCCGTGTAGACATGTGAGAAAACTTAACCACCCCTGGTCGCGGCAAGTGGTTCCTTCGACCTCACAATCTTATCCATATCTATCCGAGACCAGTATGGATTGGATAGCACCCACAAGTACGGTGCTACTAATTAATTGTGGACTGTATAGATTATATTAGTGTAACTGAATGAAGAGGGGGGGGGGTAGGTTACACATGGATATATCCATCAAGGAAAACCACTTGTACATAATCTCTCCACTTACCAGATATTCTCTGGTGGTCACTTGATGTAGCTGGATCACTCATAACCTATCCAATTACAACATACCTAACTGGCCAGCATCAGTCTGTTATAACTAGAAGGGTTACTTAACTGTGGGTGATTGATACTCCTTATTTCCTCCATTCACCATCTCATTTCAATGTCCTGCTACACCGACACGGTTCTCATTCCAGCAGGACGAGGTATCCGTTGGTCTGTCCCGGTTTAGAAGTCGTGATTCCATAAAACTTCATTATCCTCGGTACGAATCACACATTCACTCGGAGCAGGGCGATCTATTTCACATCCCGCATTCTCTTAACTCAATGTTATTATCACTGATTACATTACCATTCACAAGACGATTTAACCTCTCATAATTATTATACACATTAGAGATCACTCCATTAAGATCTGAGACCGATGAGTGATGATTAAACCAAGGGTAATTTTCCCCAGGACACAGTCCATAGTGATGCGCCAGTCACCCGGTCCTACCCTTATTCACTCATTTTTCCACTTTATTACGGTGGTCCCATAAATCACGTTCCCTCACTCTCCACCAGGAACAGTTACGACACTTCCTATTATGAAATGAGGCCTATATTAATCCTTAGGCCGCCGTGAATGCCAATTTCGTGGTTCCATGCTTTCCCAGCCTCCTCACCACATTCAAAACACTCCCGCCTCCCCCATGGCCCGAGTTCACCTATCCCCCCGCTCATCCGCGCATGCGCAAAGGGAACTCTTGGTTCTACCCTATTGTCAAATACATTTTTGACTCATATCGACACATTAAACACCTATTAGGCGCTATAGCTTCGGAAAATAAAAAAATTTTCCACACGACCTCCCATAAGGGGTCATTCACTCCCTGAAGTTTAAGAACTGTGAACTTCAACATGTATGAAGTACATTCATACAACATTGTTTTCTCGCAAATATTAGGTTTCTCTCAGTACTCTCAATAACAGACAATCATGGTTTTGTTAATATATATTGTTAATATATAATGTTTTCGAAGACAGATTTTGACCCTTTGTTGAGGCAACTTTGATCCTTAAAAATTAAAAAGACAAAACGATACTGACTTTAGATAAATGTTTATTTTGATTTACATTCCTTCTGGCACGTTAGTAATGAATCATATTTTGTGCATTAAGTGCCTAGTTCTTTAAAAGTTACCCTTTTTTTTATCTGGTATAATCGGCAGTGATTCGCATTAATTTTTATCTCTAGAATAATTCCTTCCTTCTACAGTAACCACTGAAATTCTTCCACTTAGCTTAGTCACTGTGCACTTGGAATGCACCTCACGTTGTTTACTCTGAATTCTGTCTTTTTATCACAGTAATTCCTCTTATTAATCCCTTAGGCTGATCCGGGCTGGTTGATTCTCTACCAGCCCCTGGAAGACCCTGAGTCGGGTCTAGAAACCTCGATTCTTGGCCTGCGTTTTCCTCTACGGCCAAGACTACTGCATCGAGGCAAAGTCTCCGTTAAATGCACCGCCTCAATCTTCAATATCTATTTTAGGAGCACTGAAGCATTTGTCCAGGCCGACATTCCCTTCCACGCCTCCATTATGGAGGGCCGAGCTGCCGTAGGTCGAGGTGGGTAGATTGAATCTTGAGGTGGCTGGTGGGCTGGTGTTTAAGATGATGTTTAGCTGTTATAGATATTCTGACATTTCAATATAAGAGAGAATATTAAGACTTTTTTGCCATTTATTTCAGGATGTCCAGCAAGTGCGTCCAGTGTCTTAACCGTAATGACGTCAGGTGTCCTGCTGCTCATAAATTATTGAGAGCTTATTGCAAAGCATTTTGTATCTTCGCAGTGGAAGACGCTAATGACAGCTCTGAGGTATATTTCTCAGTTTCTGTGAGCCTCTCAGACGTTATTCACAGGAGCTCCCTTTTTGTGAAGAGTCGTGGGCTGATATGTAGCCTGCACACTCTGAGGACTACATGAGATACATGTGAAGATTTACGTGAGTGTATGTGTGTATTTAAGGCTTGTGACACTTACAAGAACAAAGATGTGTATATACATTTGTGAGTGATTTACAGATGGTAACACTAGAGTCACGTCAACTTCAGTTTGGTTCTTTAGCATATATATAAATTGCATCCGATAAATCTTGAAGATAAAAATATGTTAACTTTCAGATGAACATTTATATCTTATCAGTCGACTGATTTTTAACTGGAAATTTAATCAGATCTTCATAATAAACTGATCATTGTCATTAATTTAAACAACATCTCAAATTCCGCAAAAGCTATAACAGGACGATTCTCCAGAACGGAATTAAGATTTGTTATAATGTTCATCGTATTTAAGCCCACATGGACCTTGTCATCCTGCATCCTAATAACGAGTTACTAGGATCTCTAGTCAAAGGAATCATTTAAGCCCACATGGACATTGTCATCCTGCATCCTAATAACGAGTTACTAGGATCTCTAGTCAAAGAAATCACTTGCTCTGACTGTCAAGAATTTCTGAAATAATTTACTGTACCTTAATTCTGACAAATTGTTGATTTCAGTTATATTTTTGCTTAAAACCTCTTCTAACTTGTGATATACTGTAAATTTAGTTATATGTGTGATATATAATGAATATTCCATTCCCTCGAATCTAATAGTCTTTCATATCAGTTCTTTTAACCCTTTTATCAAGCTTTAATGTTTTGGTAAAAATTTGGCTACAGGTATAAAGAACGTGCAACTGCTTCATTTGATATGCAGTACTTTGTTTACAGTCTTTCCTTAAAATATAGTCGCTACATCATTATTTTTACCAGAGTTAACAACTAGTGTTTATTGAACCTGTAAATATTCTTTTATATTGGAAATTTAAATATAAACTAGGTCATCTTTAATTCTCTGTTATGCAATACGTTAATCCTGATGATTTATCATGTATATATATATATATATATATATATATATATATATATATATATATATATATATATATATATATATATATATATATATATATATATATGATGAATATCGCAGAATGATTCGCCTTATTTATGTGTAAGGTGTATTAGTGAGATGCGGACAGTCAAGCTTAAGCTGGCCAGTTAGTGAGATGTAGCCAGTGATGCTCAAGCTGACCATCTAGTGAGATGTGGCCAGTCAAGCTTAAGCTGACCAGCTAGTGATATGTAGCCAGTCAAGCTTAAGCTAACCAGCTAGTGAGATGTATCCAGTCAAGCTTAAACTAACCAGCTAGTGAGGTGCAGCCAGTCAAGCTTAAGCTGACCAGCTAGTGAGATGTGGCTATTCAAGCTTAAGCTGATCAGCTAGTGAGATGTAGCCAGTGATGATTAAGCTGACCAGCTAATGAGATGTGGACAATTAGTTGCACTCTCGATGCTGTTATGACTGATAAAAAAAGTAATAAAAACACTACACAAACCATAATATTAAAATAGTTCGTGTGTTTTAGGTTTGAAAAAAAAAACATGAAAAAAAAAACATGAAAAAATACCAGAAAAAATTGAATTCAGAATGTGACATGTCTAATGCATTTCCAGGAATTATTAATGAACGACTCATAAAGTATATTAGGAAACTTAACAGCCTCACTGTATTCCAAAATATTAATATCATTTAATTTTTCTGTTACATTTTAAAAATTCCTCTAATATTTTCTTAGTAAAGAGAGACTTTGAAAAGAGTTTTGAATTTTTATGGAAATGAATTTGACTGAAGAAGACTATTGAATACCAGTTAAAACATATATTTTCCTTCCTATAATCGTGATTTTTATCCACAATAATTATTTTCAAATATTCTAAATCTTAGATGGTTATATTTAACACTAAATTTGTAACATTACATTAATTTTTTTGATAAATATAATCGCTATGTATGCATTTCAAGATCAACAATTAAACACACAGTATTAACACCAATGAATTTCCAAATTTTTATATTTATATGAGAAGCTAACAAGTCTAGGGCAAAAATTTAGATAAATAAAGAATAATATAAATGTGTTATTTTCAAGCTAATGAAATTTAATATTAATTTCATTAGCATCTCTGAACATATCATAATAATATTATATTACCCCACAAGTCACTGATTATATCTTAACATTATTTTTCACAAAGTTTTGTTTCAGATTTCTTATTTTCTGTAAAGTGTTGTAATGTTTGTGATATATAAAGGCTAAGAGAGATTTTTTTTTAATTATTCACACTGTTAGCTAACATTAAATAAGTGAATGATTGAGACGCAGTCATTTATGATTATAATACATCAGAGAGAGAGGTTCCAGCCATGGAAGGGGAAGAGTCCAGTTACTGGAACCAAGATGAAAATAAATGGTATAAAATACCGACACAATGGAAACATAAACACATATGTAGTTTAATGTGATCCTTTATTGACAACGTTTCGCCCACACAGTGGGCTTTATTAAGTCACAAACAGATCTACCTGGGGTGGAAGGTACGGGAGTATTTATAGTCAGGTTCAGAATGCTGAGGTCAGGTGGAGAATGCTGCATCTGATGATCAACCGGGTGGGGTTATAGAGTCTAAAATCTTGGGTAGATTGGCAGGGGTTTCGGACAAGTTGTGAGTAGACTTTCTGCAGTGTTCTATGTTCTTATGTGTGATAGCGATGAAGAAGTTTCTTGGTAAGTGGTTCAGCTATGTTATAGAAGCCATTGTTCTTGTTGAAATTGTTGGTTATAGAGATAAGTGATGATTCCAGGATTCTTCGGTATTGAGTGTTGTCTTCTGTGGCGATAAGTCTTGAGTTTCTGTAGTTTATTAAATGGTTGTGTGAATTGCGATGTTGTACACAGGCATTCCTTGTATCGTCAGTCCTGCTTGCGTATTGGTGTTCTGAAATTCGTGTTTGGAGGTCTCTTGATGTTTCGCCCACGTATAATTTGTTGTAGTCATTACAAGGGATTATGTATTCCCCTGAAGAGGATGGAAGCTTGTCCTGTCTACTACTGGTGATGTCCTTGATGGTCGTGGTTGTGGAGGTAGATACTTGGAATGATGTATTGGAAAAGATGTTGGAAACATGTTTGGCAATGGAGTTGGTGGGGAGGACTATGTATCTCTTCTCGGCAGTGTCTTCTCTGGGTGTGTTGAAGATGTTTAATGCCCGCCGTCTGCAGTCTCTGATGAAGTGACGAGGATAGTGGAGTTTAGAAAATACTTGTTCAATTATAGTGCATTCTTCCTCAAGGAACTCATTGCTGCAGATTCTGAGTGCACGCAGGAAGAAGCCTATAATTACACCACGTTTAGTGTTGGTGTCGTGGTGAGAGTAGAAGTGGAGAAGATCGTTTTGGTTGGTTGGTTTTCGATAGACTTTAAAACGAAGTTCATGGTCAGTTTTGCAGAGAAGAACATCAAGGAAAGGAAGAGTGTTGTCGACTTCTTCTTCAAGTGTGAACTGGATTGAGGGCTCGACCTGGAACCAAGAATCACCAGAGGCTCAAAGGACCGAGTTTAGGGGACACTTATGTAAAAAACTATTTGGCACTGTAGCCAATGATTGTACAACATTCTCAACTGTTGCTGCCCTTGCAGATTTATAGATTTTCAGAGAATTATTGATACCATTCACGAGTTGAATGTCCACTTTGTGAATGTTTATCAAAGTTCCTTAACTGTAACTGGACTGTCAACTGTC
Organism: Cherax quadricarinatus; assembly: GCF_038502225.1. Classification (NCBI taxonomy): domain Eukaryota; kingdom Metazoa; phylum Arthropoda; class Malacostraca; order Decapoda; family Parastacidae; genus Cherax; species Cherax quadricarinatus. The sequence continues at coordinate 30,153,070 of NC_091330.1, read as the reverse complement.
ACTGGACTGTTAACTGCCACTAGACTGTTAACTGTCACAGGACTATTAATGTCAATGGACTGTTAACTGCCACTGGACTGTTAACTGCCACTAGACTGTTAATTGTCACAGGACTATTAATGTCAATGGACTGTTAAGGTCGCTTGCGTCCCGCTCTGGGAAATCACCGGCATAGCCCATTTCCTCCTCCTGCTATTCCTCCTCCTCCTGCTCCGTAGGTATGTAGGTAGGCAGGCAGGCAGGCAGGCAGCCAGGCAGTGTCGGGGTTTCCCTAATAACCAGTGCCGCACCTGCTGCCCGTAGTCACGCATGGCAGAGAGGCCGACGTGATCAGACGTGAGCAAGCTGCCGGGATTAACTGCCACTGGACTGTTAACTGTCTCTGGACTGTTAACTGTTACTGAACTGTTAACTGTCACTGAACTGTTAACTGTCACTGGACTGTTAACAGTCACTGAACTGTTAACTGTCACTGAACTGTTAACAGTCACTGAACTGTTAACTATCACTGGACTGTTAACAATCACTGAACTGTTAACTGTCATTGAACTGTTAACTATCACTGGACTGTTAACTGTAACTGGACTGTTAACTGTCACTGAACTGTTAACTCTCGCTAAATTATAAACTGTCACTGAACTGATAACTGTCAATGAACTGTTAACTGTAACTGAACTGTTAACTGTCACTGAACTGTTAACTGAACTGTTAGCTATCACTGGACTGTTAACAGTCACTGAACTCTTAGCTGTCACTGAACTGTTAACTATCAGTGGACTGTTAACTGTCACTGAACTGTTAACTGTCACTGAACTGTTAACTGTCACTGAACTGTTAACTATCACTGGACTGTTAACTATCACTGGACTGTTAACTGTCACTGAACTGTTAACTATCACTGGACTGTTAACTATCACTGGACTGTTAACTGTCACTGAACTGTTAACTGTCACTGCACTGTTAACAGTCACTGAACTGTTAACTGTCACTGAACTGTTAACTATCACAGGACTGTTAACTATCATTGGACTGTTAACTGTAACTGGATTGTTAACTGTCACTTAACTGTTAGCTATCACTGGACTGTTAACAGTCACTGAACTGTTAACTGTCACTGAACTGTTAACTATCACTGGACTGTTAACGGTCACTGAACGGTTAACTATCACTGGACTGTTAACAGTCACTGAACTGTTAACTGTCAATGAACTGTTAACTATCACTGGACTGTTAACTGTCACTGAACTGTTAACTGTCACTGGGCTGTTAACTGTCACTGGACTGTTAACTGTCACTGACAGTCACTGAACTGTTAACTGCCACTGAGCTGTTAAGTCACTGGACTGTTAACTGTCACTGAACTGTTAACTGTCACTGGACTGTTAACTGTCACTGGACTGTTAACTATCACTGGACTGTTAACAGTCACTGAACTGTTAACTGTCACTGAATTGTTAACTATAACTGGACTGTTAACTGTAATTGGACTGTTAACTATCACTGGACTGTTAACAGTCACTGAACTGTTAACTGTCACTGAACTGTAAACTATCACTGGACTGTTAACTATCACTGAGCTGTTAACTATCACTGGACTGTTAACAGTCACTGAACTGTTAACTGTCACTGAACTGTTAACTATCACTGGACTGTTAACTATCACTGAGCTGTTAACTGTCACTGGACTGTTAACTGTCACTGAACTGTTAACAGTCACTGAACTGTTAACTGCCACTGAGCTGTTAACAGTCACTGGACTGTTAACTGTCACTGGACTGTTAACTGCCACTGGACTGTTAACTGTCACTGAACTGTTAACTGTCACTGGACTGTTAACTGTCACTGGACTGTTAACTGTCACTGAACTGTTAACTGTCACTGAACTGTTAATCGTCACTGGACTGTTAACTGTCACTGAACTGTTAACTATCACTGAACTGTTAACTATCACTGGACTGTTAACAGTCACTGAACTGTTAACTGTCACTGAACTGTTAACTATCACTGGACTGTTAACTATCACTGAACTGTTAACTATCACTGGACTGTTAACAGTCACTGAACTGTTAACTGTCACTGGACTGTTAACAGTCACTGAACTGTTAACTGTCACTGAACTGTTAACTATCACTGGACTGTTAACTATCACTGAACTGTTAACTATCACTGGACTGTTAACAGTCACTGAACTGTTAACTGTCACTGAACTGTTAACTATCACTGGACTGTTAACTATCACTGAACTGTTAACTATCACTGGACTGTTAACAGTCACTGAACTGTTAACTGTCACTGGACTGTTAACAGTCACTGAACTGTTAACTGTCACTGAACTGTTAAATGTCACTGGGCTGTTAACAGTCACTAAACTGTTAACTGTCACTGAACTGTTAACTATCACTGGACTGTTAACTATCACTGGACTGTTAACTGTCACTGAACTGTTAACTGTCACTGGACTGTTAACAGTCACTAAACTGTTAACTGTCACTGGACTGTTAACTGCCACTGGACTGTTAACTGTCACTGCACTGTTAACTGTCATTGGACTGTTAACTGTCACTGAACTGTTAACTGTCACTGAACTGTTAACTATCACTGGACTGTTAACTGTCACTGAACTGTTAACAGTCACTGGACTGTTAATTGTCACTGAACTGTTAACTGTCACTGGACTGTTAACTCTCACTGTACTGTTAACTGTCACTGGATTGTTAATTGTCACTGGATTGTTAACTGTCACTGGGCTGTTGTCACTGGACTGTTAACTGTCACTGGACTGTTAACTGTCACTGGACTGCTGTCATTGGACTGTTAACTGTCACTGGACTGTTAATTGTCACTGGGCTGTTAATTGTCACTGGATTGTTAATGTGTTACTGGATTGTTAACTGTCACTGGACTGTTGTCACTGGACTGTTAACAGTTACTGGACTGTTAACTGTCACTGGACTGTTAACTGTCACTGGACTGTTAACTGTCACTGGACTGTTAACAGTCACTGGACTGTTATGTCACTGGACTGTTAACTGTCACTGGACCTGTAACAGTCACTGGACTGTTAACTGTCACTGGACTGTTAACAGTCACTGGACTGTTAACTCTCACTGGTCTGTTAACAGTCACTGGACTGTTAACAGTCACTGGACTGTTAACTGTCACTGGACTGTTAACTGTCACTGGACTGTTAACAGTCACTGGACTGTTAACTGTCATTGGACTATTAACAGTCACTGGACTATTAACAGTCACTGGACTGTTAACTGTCACTGGGCTGTTAACAGTCACTGGACTGTTAACAGTCACTGGACTGTTAACAGTCACTGGACTGTTAACTGTCACTGGACTATTAATAGTCACTGGACTATTAACAGTCACTGGACTGTTAACTGTCACTGGATTGTTAACAGTCACTGGACTGTTAACTGTCACTGGACTGTTAACAGTCACTGGACTGTTAACTGTCACTGGACTGTTAACTGTCACTGGACTGTTAACTGTCACTGGACTGTTAACAGTCACTGGACTGTTAACTGTCACTGGACTATTAACAGTCACTGGACTATTAACAGTCACTGGACTGTTAACTGTCACTGGACTGTTAACTGTCACTGGACTGTTAACTGTCACTGGACTGTTAACTGTCACTGGACTGTTAACAGTCACTGGACTGTTAACAGTCACTGGACTGTTAACAGTCACTGGACTGTTAACAGTCACTGGACTGTTAAGTGTCACTGGACTGTTAACTGTCACTGGACTGTTAACTGTCACTGGACTGTATGAATCTTGGCCACATACAGACCTTATTTAATTGACAAAACATTCTATGCGTATTTGTTTTTGTTGTTTTTCAGTTAAACTCGAAAGCTAAACTTGCAATGTTCGTTCGTATTTATTTGAAAGTTGGAAATATCTAAATAATATTATATTACCTTATATGGTTAGATCTCCGTACATATCTTCTGGGAAATTATTTTTTTTTATTTAAAAACGGTGTATACAAAAATACCAAACATCCAAGGAATAATACATAATGTTACATTACAGTGGTTCGAACCCATAATAATATATATAAATTAAAATCCAATAAAATCCCCCCCAAAAAATAAATCAACAGATATTAATACAGAAGCCTCCTTAAACACGCTTCATACATAGCCACGCTCTGCATGACACAGTAATTACATTTGTTAAAAATAATACATTAATATAATAAGAACCTTCACAGTCATCATGCACATAAGAGGCTCACAGTCACATAAAGTACCAGACTTCATACATTGCGAAATTAAAGCTCCATATTACTCATACCAGTTTCTTCAAGGGAATCTGACTGCCTCACAACCCTCGTGTTTCTCATATCCCCAAATTAAAATAAGAATCATCATAAAATTACCCACCACCAGGTCACAACCCCCACCTCGCATAACACTGTCATTAAAAGTTCCCTGACACCAAGCCACTCACCTGACCCACACAACTTGCATTACACCTCTTGTCCTCCAAATGCACCAATCACGCCCGCGCCTTCCTCAAGAAGCCAGCTTCGTCACGTCCCCTGAATCTGTAATGCCCATAAGTCCTCCACTCGAAAGCTACGATATCCACCTGAAAATTTGAAATACCATCTGTTCCCAGTGATATCCTTATTCCTCCTTCGTGTCCCATAAAATATCGCTGCCAGGGTCCTAATTCGCTCCCCCACCGGCGCTCTCTGTAAAACCCACGAAGTATACACGAAGTCGGCTACCAGATAACCCATCGCATTTTGTACCGGCACCCCCACCCCTCACATCCAAGCTTAATGCCCGTAAAGCACGAATACCACCCCCACCCACCATACGTAAAACCCTGCTAAACCACTCCCTCACTGGTTCCAACCTTTCACAAAAATATACTGCACACGCCTATTACCTAACACCTCCCCCGACGGCAATATATTATGGAGAAATTTAAACATTACCTCCCGCACCACAGCCTTCAATCGCAACCCTTTCAGGCGCCCCCATATATCACTCCATGCATACATCGGATACAAACCCACAACCCTAGTAACTACCTCCCCACCACCCACCCGAGCCAGTGTACCTATCTTAACCCCGCAGGGTTCCCTTGCATAACACAACAACCTCAACATTCCCTCACACACCTGAACATTCCTACCCCTCAACCATAGTACCAAGTCCCTTCTCACCCATGCCAAGCCTGTACCTGTGATTCTGCTCTCCCTCAAATAACTGTGTTTAACATACATACCCAACAACCTTTGATGCTGCGCCATTAACCCCAACCCTCCCTGGCGTACCAGTAGACACACATCTCTCGACAACCATTCACAACCCGAACCCCAAATATATCGATACACACGCTTCAAACGACGCTTCTCATCACATGTTTCCAAGGGATATATACCTGCCATATGCCACAGCTTACCATACAGTTTTACATTCACCGCAATAGCACGCTGGTGCAGCATCAAACCTCCTGTACACAAACCCGCTAATCTACCCAAAACCCTTTCCACAGCTTCTTTCGAATTCACCTTCCGTGCCTTCAGGAGATTTTCCATGTAAACAACCCCACATACCTTAAGTCTACTTACCAGGGACCAACCTTCACCCTGTTCGAATACCCCACCCACACCATCCCCCACCCTCAATAAAATCGACTTATCTCTATTAAGAGTCATCCCCGTTGCCATACCAAAACTGTCCACCAACTCACTAGCCCTACGTAAATCTTCAGACCTTCTAAATAGCACTGTGGTGCCATCAATATATCCAACGATCCCCAGTTCCACAGACACCCCATCCCTCTCCATCCCTTCCCGTATGCCCCAACGCACAGCCCTATAGAACGGGTCTTGGAGCAATGCAAAGAGAAGCTGTGACATAGGGCATCCCTGCCTTAAGCCCCTTTCCATCCTAACAGGTTGACCTAATCTACCATTCACTTGCACCCTAACCGTTGTCTGCTCATACAGCACCTTAGCCCAACTGACGATTTCCCTCCCAAATTCCTGCCATTGCATAAACTTCCACAATGCCTCATGCTCCACAGTCATACGCTGCATGCCAATCTAATGCTAAAACCCCATCCTTGATGTTCCCCCACTTTCATCTATAAACCTACGTATAATCCCCTGCCCCACACACATCAAACGCCCAGGCACTCCATATTGACCCTCGTCCAAAACTCTGGCAAGAACACCTTTCAACCTATTTCCCAACACTTTAGCAAAAAACTTGTAATCACCACACATTAAGGTGATCGAACGGTAGTCATGCACACATTCACAAGACTTCCTTTTAGGGACCATGACCACTACACCCGTTCTCTGCTGTTCCCCCAACCTGCCCCTGGTTTTCATGGCATTAAATAACTCCACTAAAAAACCATGCAAATACTCCAAGTTTTCCCTTTAAAAATCACAAGGGATGCCATCAATACCAGGCGATTTACCAATGCTCATCCCATCCACAGCCATCCTAATCTCCTCCTCACTTATAGGCCCACTCAATCTCAATCGGTCCCTATGCACTAGATTACAGTTTACCCATTCGCCCATTGCGCCTAATGCCTCACAATTAACCCCCACACTTTTACCATTCTTCTCATACCACACATCCACATAACCCATACCCTCTGTTGACAAAAGCACCTGCCCCTGACGATATCTCGCCAATTGCTCCTGTACCCACAAACTCATCATTTCTGTTGCCCTACGACGTATCCCCTGCTCCCGCAAGACATACGCCGATGAACGGTCCCCCCATAAGACCTCATCAAGGCCCCCTGCAACCCTTGGGGCATCAAAATTGCGATTTTTGAATATCCCTAATCCGTTGTTTCAAACCCTCAATCTCACCCATTGGATATGCACCCCCCTCTCATATAGCATTCCTGTAGTTGACCCTCAAGGTAATTTAAAATCCCATATTGAAACCGCCTCTCTTCCTTTCCCCTCTTCTGATAAAAATCCCTCACCTTCCCCTTACTGACTGAGTCCCACCACCCATTGACATCAACCTCACCCCCTCCATTAGCCCACCACCTCTTCCAAGCACACGCAAAAGATTCCCTCCCCCCCTGTTTTCAATAACCCAACATTCATCTTCCAGTAACCTCTGAAACGCTTCGGCAAACCCTCCCAATTTAAGTCCACCAGAACCCCTCGATGATCAGAGAAGCTTACATTCAATGCACACACACACTGCTCACCCTCACACCCCGAGATACATAAATACGATCAAGCCTCGCCACATAACCACGCTTAATAAACATATGCGTCACTCCGCTCCCCTCCCCTCCAACATCTACTACATTCACACCTCGCAACAGATCCCCTAAAAACCCTGAAAAAAACCTCCCCCTAGGCTCTACATCCTTATGTCGGACAACACAGTTCCAATCACCCCCTATAATTGTAATACCTGGCAGCGATCTGAAATGGTAGACAAGGACATCCCTAAAGAATCTATTTTTAACACCCATGTCCCCTTCTGCCAGCCCATACACCCCAATGAAACCCACCCAAACCCCACCCCATATACCCTCCACCCTAACCACCAGCCCCTCCGCTCCTACCTCACACCTATGCAAAAGAAATGGACTGGCTTCCTTAATTAATGGCGCCACACCACCTTTCAGTTGTGTAGAACAACCCATGTACACGTCATATCCGGTAATTGATAATTCACCTAAATATTTATAATTATGCTCCTGCAAGAACACAAGGTCTGGCACATATCTCCTCAAATAACCCTCCAGAACTTTACATTTGCCCACTGCCTTCAACCCATTAACATTTAAAGTAAGACACCTGAAGGTCGTAATGAGGGCTTCCCCTTAGGCACCCTAACACACTTAGAACCCTGGCAAGAATCCCCACCCCGCCCCCCACACTTCCCATCACCTTCCGCTTGCTCATGCTCAACATTCTTTAAACCACCTTTATCCCTAGGGATTACATCATGCCAGACTTTCTTCCCAGTCCTTTGCCCAGGCGTCAAAGCATCCTCACTATCAGAAATGACAGCCGTCCTCTTGCGAGAGCCACGCTTCTCACGCTTCGCCTCCTCCTGGGCATCTTCCCTGTGGACCTCCACTGCCACACCCTGAACCCGCCCCTCACCACTCACAATCTTCTCGTTCAGGCCACCCACCTCAGCCTCTACACTCACAGCATCCAAGCCAGCATTGATCACAGACACCGAAACATCCAGTAAGTCATCCAGGGCCTCCTGAATTGTAGCTTCCAAAACATGGTGAGCAATTGCAGACTCCTCACCACTCTTCGCCGACAAGTCTACGTTCTCGTCAAGTCCAGTGAGCGTCACACACTCAGGCGACGACGCCTCCTCCCTCTCCACCTCCACACTCCATGCCTCCCGTGATGAAGGCTTACGTTGCGTTGCCATTGCATAAGTCAGTCGGTCAGTAGTACCATCAGACCCCGCCTCAGCGTCAGGTTTCTCACGTCTCGTTGGACAAGTCGGCGCTATGTGATCGTACGCCCCACACACACAGCACGTAAGCCTCTGACCTGTGTATGTTACGTACACCTGAGTCAAGAAGTCCTCCATTCCCAGATAAGATGGAATAGGATGCCTTAGGGACATTTTAAGGGAAAACGTCCCTTCAGGGAAGCCAACTAGTGGCCCATCTTGCCAATGTCCCAAAGTCGCCATATGGATCGTCCCATATCTTCCAAACACCTGCCGTAAATCACTCTCATCAGCCTCAAAAGGTACATTACGCACCTTGACGCAGGTGTAGAACCTTGATACGTCAAGAAGAAGGACACTAACGCCAGGGGTAACCGTCTTAACCACCTCCTGATACTTGGCCGCCATGTTGTCATATGTACTGCTCAGTCGGAACTTAACGAAAATGAGTGCCACACCATTCAGTGAAACTCCATAAAGGTCTTCATTAGCGATGCCGTACGTATCCCTCAATATCGCCGTCAGCAACATGTTAGTATTCTGGGCAGTGAGCACGCCCCTCACGAATTCTAAACAAACAGTGTTGACACGTCTGCGGCCACTCTCTGCCATGATGAAAATACTGTCACCTGCCACCAGGGGTCAGAGCGCAGTTCCAAGTATGTCCTCTCTACCAGAGGGCCGAGAGACGAATCAATTGAAAGTTGGAAATATCTAAATAATATTATATAACCTTATAATGTTAGATCTCCGTACATATCTTCTGGGAAATTATTACTGTAATATTGCACAAGTCACCTTCACAACATTATCCTATAATAAGCCACATCTATTTAAACTTTTATTGACAATTCAGTCATTCGTGTTATTGATAATTCAGTCACTCATGTTATTGACAATTCAGTCACTCGTGTTATTGATATTCAGTCATTCGTGTTATTGATAATTCAGTCACTCGTGTTATTGACAATTCAGTCACTCGCGTTATTGATAATTCAGTCAATCGTGTTATTGATTAATTTTGATTAATTTTGATATCTCGCCCCCATAACAAAACTGACTTGTATTATATAAACACATATGAATGTAAAACATTGTACATATCTCCCTGGTTATTAATATAGCTCCTAGTATATTAATATAGCTTCCAGGATATTAATATAGCTCCCAGTATATTAAATATAGCTTCCAGAATATTATATATAGCTTCCAGGATATTAATATAGCTTCCAGTATATTAAATATAGCTCCCAGGGTATTAATATAGCTTTCAGTATATTAAATATAGCTTCCAGGATATTAATATATCTTTTAGTATATTAAATATAGCTTCCAGAATATTAATATAGCTTCCAGTATATTAAACAGAGCTTCCATGATAATATAGCTTCCATTATATTAAATATAGCTCCCAGTATATTAATATAGCTCCCAGGATATTAATATAGCTTCCAATACATTAAATATAGCTTCCAGGATATTAATAAGAAGAACATAAGAACATAAGAACGAAGGAACACTGCAGAAGGCCTACTGGCCCATGCGAGGCAGGTCCAAGTCTCCTACCGGCTTAAGCCAATGCACCCAACCTAGTCAGGTCAGGTCACATTGACTTAAGGGAGGAACACGGCAACCGACCTGGTAGCACAAGCTATCAGGTCTAACTCACACCCACCCACATCTACTCATGTATTTATCCAACCTATTTTTAAAGCTACACAACGTTCTAGCCTCTGTAACGGTACTTGGGAGTTTGTTCCACTCATCCACAACTCTATTACCAAACCAGTACTTTCCTATATCCTTCCTGAATCTGAATTTTTCCAACTTAAAACCATTGCTGCGAGTCCTGTCTAGGCTAGATATTTTCAGCACACTATTTACATCCCCTTTATTTATTCCTGTCTTCCATTTATACACCTCAATCATATCCCCCCTAATTCTACGTCTTTCTAGAGAGTGCAGTTTCAGGGCCCTTAGTCTATCCTCATAGGGAAGGTTTCTGATACATGGGATCAACTTTGTCATCCTCCTTTGTACATTTTCCAGAGAATTTATATCCATTCTGTAATACGGTGACCAAAACTGTGCAGCATAATCTAAATGAGGCCTAACCAAGGATGTATAGAGTTGAAGAACAACCTGAGGACTCCTATTATTTATGCTTCTTGATATGAAGCCAAGGATTCTATTAGCTTTATTGCGAACACTTATGCACTGTTGTCTTGGTTTCAGATTACTGCTAACCAGAACTCCTAAATCTTTTTCGCAATCCGTAATATTAAGATCTACATTATTTAGTTTATATGTGGCATGGTTATTGTCCTGTCCAACATTTAGAACTTTGCATTTGTCTATATTAAACTGCATCTGCCACTTCTCCGACCACTGCATCAGTCTATTCAAATCTTCCTGGAGTGCTCGAATGTCCTCGTCAGAATGAATTCGACGGCCTATTTTGGTGTCATCGGCAAACTTGCCGATGTCGCTCTTTATGCCCTCATCTATGTCGTTTATGTAGATTGTGAACAGCAGGGGGCCCAACACTGACCCCTGTGGAACACCGCTCGTGACACTTCCCCACTCTGATTTCTCCCCATTTATGCAAACTCTCTGCTGCCTATTTGTCAACCATGCCTCTATCCAGGAAAAAATTTCTCCTCCTATTCCATGTGCTTTAATTTTCCTCAACAGTCTCTGATGTGGGACCCTGTCAAAAGCCTTACTGAAGTCCATATACACAATATCATATTCATTACCATGATCTACCTCCTCAAATACCTTAGTGAAAAAAGTTAATAAATTCGTAAGGCAGGAACGCCCCTTTGTAAAACCATGCTGAGATTCGTTGATTAATTTATGCTTTTCAAGGTGGCTACGAACTGCCTCGGCAATTATTGATTCCATAAATTTTCCCACTATGGAGGTCAGGCTTATTGGTCTATAGTTCGAAGCTAAGGACCTGTCACCTGTTTTGAAAATAGGTATCACATTTGCCATTTTCCACTTATCTGGCACCATGCCAGTTTGTAGTGATATGTTGAAAAGATTAGCCAAAGGTGTGCTAAGCTCCTCTTTACATTCCTTTAGAACCCTTGCATACAGTTCATCAGGGCCTGGGGATTTGTTAGGTTTTAATTTATCTATTTGCCTAAGGACCATGTCACTTGTGACCCTAATAGTGCACAGTTTATTATCGTCCTGTTCTACATAATTTATCATTACTGGAATATCGCTGGTATCCTCCTGTGTAAAAACTGAGAGGAAGTATGTGTTAAAAATTCTACACATTTCCTTATCACTGTCAGTGAGCTGACCCGAGGAACTTTTGAGTGGGCCTATCTTGTCCCTGATCTTACTTCTGTATACCTGAAAGAATCCTTTTGGGTTAGTCTTCGATTCTCTTGCAACTTTAACCTCATAATCTCTTTTTGCTTTTCTAATTCCCTTTTTTATTTCTCTCTTTAACTGAATATATCGATTTCTCAATTGCCCTTCCCCTCTTTTGATTTGCCTATATATGCCTCTCTTTTGACCAATCAGATATTTTAATCTATTGTTCATCCATTTAGGATCATTTTTGTTTGATCTGATTTCCCTATTTGGAACATAATTTGACTGAGCAGCTAGAACTATGCCCTGGAAAGCATCATATCGGCAACCATCACCACCTACCTGACCCTTAGTCAGGTCATTCCAGTTCAGCCCACCTAAGTAATTTTTCAGTCCTATGAAATCAGCCAAGCGAAAGTCAGGGACGGAGACTTGATTGCCATTATTAGGGGAATTCCATGATATATTAAAACTGAGTGATTTGTGATCACTTTCCCCAAGCTCATCATTAACCTCAAGATTATTAATTAGTGTTTCCCTACTGGCAAGAACCAAGTCAAGGAGGTTATTTCCCCTAGTTGGCTCTGTCACAAACTGTTTTAAAAAACAATCCTGGATCGTATCAAGAAAGTCACCTGACTCTAAATTTCCTGTCAAATTGCTCCAGTCAATCTGTCTATAGTTGAAATCTCCCATTAGCACAACATTTTCGTATGTAGATGCCTTACGAATTTCGTCCCATAGAAGTTTACTGCACTCCCTATCAAGATTTGGGGCCCTGTAAATCACACCCAAAATTAGTTTTTCTCGGCCCTCGAGAAGCTGTAACCAAACAGATTCAGTGGCTGACGCTTCTAATTTAATATCTTGTCTAACACAACAATTTAAATTGTCTCTGACATACATCGCTACTCCACCACCTTTCCTGTTGACCCTGTCAGTGTGGAATAATTTATAGCCTTGTATGTGACATTCAGAGGGCATCTCTCTATCTTTCAGATTGAGCCAGGTCTCTGTTATAGCAATAATATCTATCTTTCCTGCACTTGCAATTAATCTTAGCTCATCTATCTTATTTCTTACACTCCTGCTATTAGTATAGTAAACCTTAAGGGAGCTAGTCCCTTGCTGCCCTCTGCTGTCCCCCTTTGTTTGCTGACCTGATCTATTGTCTTTATTTATAACTTCATGCTGAATGCCTTTTATACATTTACTGTTTCCAACCCAAGTGTTGCAACCTGCTTGTTTCCCACACACACCCATACCTCTATCTTCCATCAGTTTAAAATCATAGGCATTTCACCAATGGCCTTCTCAATCGAGTCTGCAAGTGCTACCACCCCAGCCCCAGAGAGATGTACCCCATCCCTTGCATACATATCATGTTTGCCATAAAAGTTGTTCCAGTTGTCAATGAATGGGATTGCAAGTTTCTTGCAGTATCTGTCTAGCCAGCAATTTACACCAATTGCCCTAGACAACCATTCATTTCCTACTCCCCTTCTAGGCAAGATGCTACATATGATTGGGATCCCTCCCTTAGACTTAATGAAATCTATAGCTGACCTGTACTTATCTAGCAGCTCTTCTCTCCTACCCTTCCCAATATCATTTCCACCAGCACTGAGACAGATAATGGGCTTGCTCCCATTACCTGACATGATATTATCCAGCCTGTTGACAATGTCCCCAACACCAGCTCCAGGGAAGCACACTCTATGTCTCATCTTCTTATTCCTATTACAAAAAGCACGGTCAATATATCTTACCTAATATAGCTTCCAATATATTAAATATAGCTTCCATGATATTAATATAGCTTCCAATATATTAAATATAGCTCCCAGTATATTAATATAGCTCCCAGGATATTAATATAGCTCCCAGGATATTAATATAGCTCCCAGGATATTAGTATAGTTCCCAGGATATTACTATAACTCCTAGAATATTAATATAGCTACCAAATTTTGAAATTCAGTATATAAACGTAAGTAAAGAATTGTTTATATAATCCCTAAGATGTTAATATAACCATTGGTGTATCATCACAACTCTATAAATATTAAAACAGTTTTTTTTTCACTTACAAATTCATGCAAAAGCCTGGTAACATGTTAACACTATCATATATTAAGTGAACAATAGAGCTAGGCGTAAAAAATGCATGTACAGTACACATATTACTCACCTTAAAATGTATATTGTCTTTAGCTTATGGTGAGTGGTGAATATCAGGAAGTCTAATTAATGAATGGGTATACTTGTAAACGCTGCATTAGCGAAATGCTGTAAAGAGAAGCGTTGTAAACCGGGGCCTTCCTGTACTGTGATGGGATGCAAGAAACTGATAAGGCTTGAATTCTGCTCACATATTTGTGGATTTTATTTACAAAGTACACAGCTACTCGGTAGCTGTGTGCCGCCGGTATGCCATGTGAGCTGGAAGGAGACGGGAGCGATAGCTCGTCTACGCTTTACGCTGTAGGTGAAGTGAGTGAGGATGACCTACAACAGGAAAGGTCCAGCTGACCTTCCTGAGGCAAGCCTTGGTGTAACATGCAAGAGCTGATGCACTGTATGTTTACACGACTCTTACGAAATCTATAAATTTACCAACTAGAATACCTTAACTCTTAGGTTATCACAATCTGTTATTTATCACAACTCCCAGTACGTTAACAGGGCGCAAAAGTTAACACAGTTCACAGGGAATGTTCATGTCTCCCTCGCTGACACAACTTCTAAGAGACTAAAACAACCCCCAGGTAAAAAATAAATTACTTGGATATACAAACGACTCACAATTTATTAAACTCTCAGGTTGTAGAAACTACTCATGGATTGTTATCAGTCATCTCAGGATGGACATTTACCTGGAGTTTACCTGGAGAGAGTTCCGGGGGTCAACGCCCCCGCGGCCCGGTCTGAGACCAGGCCTCCTGGTGGATCAGAGCCTGATCAACCAGGCTGTTGCTGCTGGCTGCACGCAAACCAACATACGAGCCACAGCCCGGCTGATCCGGAACTGACTTTAGGTGCTTGTCCAGTGCCAGCTTGAAGACTGCCAGGGGTCTGTTGGTAATCCCCCTTATGTGTGCTGGGAGGCAGTTGAACAGTCTCGGGCCCCTGACACTTATTGTATGGTCTCTTAACGTGCTAGTGACACCCCTGCTTTTCATTGGGGGGATGGTGCATCGTCTGCCAAGTCTTTTGCTTTCGTAGTGGGTGATTTTCGTGTGCAAGTTCGGTACTAGTCCCTCTAGGATTTTCCAGGTGTATATAATCATGTATCTCTCCCTCCTGCGTTCCAGGGAATACAGGTTTAGAAACCTCAAGCGCTCCCAATAATTGAGGTGTTTTATCTCCGTTATGCGCGCCGTGAAAGTTCTCTGTACATTTTCTAGGTCGGCAATTTCACCTGCCTTGAAAGGTGCTGTTAGAGTGCAGCAATATTCCAGCCTAGATAGAACAAGTGACCTGAAGAGTGTCATCATGGGCTTGGCCTCCCTAGTTTTGAAGGTTCTCATTATCCATCCTGTCATTTTTCTAGCAGATGCGATTGATACAATGGTATGGTCCTTGAAGGTGAGATCCTCCGACATAATCACTCCCAGGTCTTTGATTTGATTTGATGCAACAATTTATATATTTCCCCAAATTTCACTTCTGAATGATTGTAAGTTTCTGAAGGTTTTCCAGTAATTGGGTTAATGTTTGGTCATAAGTAATTATTTTCATAAGTAACTGAAGTGAGTATGACAATTATAAATAACAATGACATACAAATGAAAATACAATACACAAAGAAAGCACCATAAATGTTCCCCTGCTCGGTAAAGGGTGTTCCATCCTGGGAACAAACTTGTGTTACGTAATATGCTATATATGGAATTGGATATTTTGGCATCTTATTACCTCAAACTTCTCATCTTCCACCATTCACCTCTTGAACAATTCCAGTCACTTTGTCTAGATTATATGGCTATGACCTGTGATTCGATAAAGTACAGAAAATTAAAAATCTTTTCTGTCTCTCTTTCGCGTTTTGACGTGCAGAATCTCCAGAGAAGGCTCAACGTAGATGAACTGACCATCTAGTTCATACTTGAAGAGTTCATTGACAGGTTACCATTTCTCGATGTCCTCATCCTAGAGAAGACAGCACTCTAAGATTCCAAGTTTACAGTAAACCAATGAACAAAAGTGATCTCACACACTTCCATTACAAAAGAGGCCTCACATTAGATTTTCTTTAAGAGTATACCGACTTTACACTCCAGAGTGTCTTGACGAGGAGTGTGTACACATACACCAAAAGTTCACCGACCTACATTTTCCAACCTTTCTTCTTCATCAAGGACTGTAAGAAAAATGGCCACCAAATTATTAATTCTTTCACTAACATCACTCCTAACAAAATTATAATCCTTCCCAAAGTATTCGCACAAGCCAGCACCAGAGTTGCCAACGCAACCAGCACCTTAAAAACCAGACCAGGACCAAATAGACAAACTTCGAATCAGTTAATGCGAGCGTTGACTCAATCCACGGTGGAGGCTGTGACAAAGGATACGTCGTTGAAATAGCACGTATCCTGGAAACACGTCTCAATATACACATCAGCGCTTGCAGGAGCGATAACTTGAGCAACGCTTGTGTACAACACCAGAAATCCACCAACCATTTGAAGAGACTTAACGACGCTCACCATGTGATTAAAGAACCAATTGTCAGCAAACGAAAACGCTTTGAATCATCGCCATTCCAAAAATTATTAAACAGAGGAAAGGAAGCTTCATCATCTCTCAAGTATTACTAATGCAAGTACGACTACTACTACTACTAATATTAACTACAACTACTACTGCTAATACTACAACTACCAACATGAGCCAGTTAACCTACAGCGGTGCTTATGCTGTTTACCTCACATTGTTACCTATACATATACTTTATGTTCCAGTATTCTTTGTAACAGCTGAACAAAACTCCTGGAGAGCGGAACATTGCTACTATAAATATGATATTAATTTCTCACGTGTCCTTTTAGCAGCTCAAAGAAAAATCTCTGGGGACGAGTTTAAGACATGGAGAGGGAGAAGAATGAAGAATGACTAAGTCAATGAGCGAGAAAGGGAAAGATACAAAAAGCAGACCGTGTTCCATTTGCCTGAATAGACACAAACTGTAGAATAAATAATGGAAAGCCAAGAATAAGGAATATTATTGCGCAATATCAGTGAACTTTTGTTGTACGTTTCGTCGGGAAAAAGATCAAGTGACTGTAATGAAGCAAAGCCATTGATAGACAGTCCATTATATTGGAACGTAATTTCGGTTCCTGTAAACAAATATACACAGAATAAAACCTGAGAACAGTATTTTTAGTTTCTGATGATTTATTCTTTATCCTTTTATATTTTACCTCTATACAGCAATTACCAGCGATCAGTAAGCCAACAATATCAGATAACATGTCTGTGACTAGCATAGTTTAAGTGTGGTGGTAGTGGAAAATTGGACATAAATACAGGTAGCAGTGGATTCATTTAATACAACGTTTTTCCCGTGATTGGACTTGATCAATACACAGGAATGATCAATTGAAAAAAAGCAGGATGAGGTCGGGCTCAGAGAAAGTCCGGAAGTACCGTCATCAGTCTACGGAACTAGTCACACATGAGGTCATTAAATTGCTAAATAAGTTTTGTGAGGTTAAGTATTAGCGAGATCAGAAGGTGGGAGTCAGGTGAAAAATATATTATGTGTATTATGTGAATCAGGAGCAATGTGAGCAGTAGTTCCAGCCATCATGTACATTCCACTGTTCTTTTTTTCAATGGTTTTGGAGAGGTGGATCACTGCTGCTTCCAAAATTCTGCTTCTAGTCCTTGTAAGGGAAAACTTCAAGGTTATGTAAATTAGGCATATTAGTGAAGTGTGTCTTTACGAATGGTTTGCCAGAGTAGGGGAATCCGCCGCCTGTAACGCCCTTCTGAATTGTTTACTTGATAAACTGAGCGTCGGGAGTCCCACCTGCTCTAATAAGATGTATTGGGTTGCTCACTGGTGATTGTCTCTCGTACGTACTGTTAACACAATTAATATTCTACTATTGTTGTGGCCCTCAGCTGTTACCTCCGGTACGTATTATTTTGTTGTTGTTTGTATTCTTCATTCCTATCACATTTGCTGGTCAGCTTTTACAGTTCCCGAGCGTACAGTGCTGAGCTACTAAATTGATACCAGAGTCGTCGCTGATCCTCTGTCACGCAGCTGCTCTTCTTGTCGGAATTTACAATGCAACTCGCAAGTGCGGTGGGAAATTACACTGTCCTACGTGCCGATTGAGTAGTCACCCATCTATCCAGTCCATTTCCAACCTCGGCACCTACATCATCCAGCAGCATCAAGTGACTCTACCACCAGCCAAGATCATTACGAGCCTACGCTCCTTCACGGAGACTTCATCCATCTGTCTCCAACACTACTTAACATGACACCGCTAATCTACAACACCGCTTTAATTATTTAGCAATATTAGCCTTTCAGGCTTAAGGATAAATACTATCTTGATTTAAGAGTCAGTTTTATTTTACTTGTATTAATAAAGTTTTGTCTTACCTGGAGTATACCTGGAGAGGGTTTCAAGGATCAACGCCGCCGCGGTCTGAGACCACGCCTCGTGGTGGATCAGGGTTTGATCAAACAGGCTGTTATTGCTGGCAGCTCGCAAACTGACGTACGAACCACAGTCCGGCTGGTCAGGTACTAATTTTAGGTGCCTGTCCAGGGGCTTCTTGAAGACAGCCAGAGGTCCATTGGTAATTCCCTTTATGTATGCTGGGAGGCAGTTGAACAGTCTTGGGTCCCTGACATTTACTATTTTGTCTCTCATTGGACTCGTCCCGCTCCTGCTTCTCATTGGGGAAATGTTGCATCTCCTGCGGAGTCTTTTGCTTTTATAAGGAGTGATTTTCGTTTGTAAGTTTGGTACTAATCCTTCTAGGATTTTCCAAGTGTACCTTATCATGTATCTTTCTCGTCTGCGTTCAAGGGAATACAAATGATAAGACTTCAACCGTTCCCAGTAATTTAGGTGCCTTATAGTACTTTTGTGTGCCATGAAAGTTCTTTGTACACTCCTCAAGTCAACAGTTTCGCCTGCCTTGAAGGGGGCAGTTAGTGTACAATAGTATTCCAGCCTAGAGACATCAAGCGACATCTAGTGTTCAAGTTCCTCACTATCCATCCTTTCACTTTTCTAGCAGATGCGGTAGATACATTGTTGTGGTCTTTGGAGGTGAAATCCTCTGACATTATCATTCCCTGATCCTTCACATTACTTTTTCGCTCTTTCGTATGGTTAGAATTTGTTGTGAACCTTGATACATAGAGCTATGGCTTACATCTCTGTTTATGTCATATGTAAGCATGAGGAACAAGATGGAAGCGAGTACTGTGCCTTCTGGAACACAGCTTTTCTCCGTAGTTGCCTCAGACTTTACTTTAATTACTATTACTTTTTGTGTTCTGTTTGTTAGGAAGTTATAGATCCATCTGCTAACTTTTTCTATCATTCCTGCATCACACATTTTGTGAGCTATTACACCGTGGTCGCACTTGCCGAAGACTTTTGCAGTCTTTGTATAGTACATCTGCATTTTGTTTATCCTCTACAGCATCCAGGACCTTGTCACAGTGGTCCAGTAGCTGGGACAGGCAAGATCGACCTGCTCTAAACCATGTTGCCCTGGGTTGTGTAACTGATGGGAATCTAGGTGGTTGGCGATCTGGCTTCTTAGAATCCTTTCAAAAATTTTTATGATATGGGACGTTAGTGCTATCGGTCTGTAGTTCTTTGCAATTGCTTTACTGCCACCTTTGTAGAGTGGGGCTATGTCTGTTGTTTTAGTGAGTGTGGGATGACCCCTGCGTCCATGCTCCCTCTCTGTATAATGCTGTAGGCACGTGACAGAGGCTTTTTGCAGATCTTGATGAACACGGAGTCCCATGAATCTGGGCCTGGGGCGGAGTACATGGGCATGCCTTTTATTGCTTTTTCGAAGTCTTGTGGTGTTATGACAATATCAGAGATTTTTGAGTGTCAGGGGAACGCCTTCCGCCTGAACAAAAGAATGAAAAAATAAGTAATGAATTACTTGATGGATAATAATTATGGGCATCAAGATCCCTTATTCTTTCCTCCATTCTCTTCAAGTCATTCAGTTTGTCCTTGAGGAATGTGTAGTTGACCTGATGTCCCAGTGGTGCTCCCAAGAGGGTGCTCTTTGATGGAGTGGTAGTAGAGGCTTCAGGAAGGATTGTTCGAACACTTGTATGGATTGACGATGAGTCTCAAGACTAGTTCTCTTACTGCTAAGCAGAAGAGAAATGAAGCGAGTGGGTCTCCCTGCTGTACACCCTCTGATCAAGGAATTTCATGTTCGCAAAACAAAAGAATTGAGGGTTTGCTGTAGCCAGATGAAATGAAGGGGAAAAGACTGGAGAACCGATCCCGAACAGCTGGCAAGACCACATCTCTTTTCACCATATTAAAGGCAATTCTAAAGTCAAGTTTGACTACGGCCTAGTCTTTTGGTAGGTCCCTGATGTAGGCCCTTGCCGCATGAGCTACCGCTTCTCTGTCTTGAGAGACCCCAAAGCCCAGTTTGTTTGGCTGAAGTACACTGGTGGCTTCTACGAGAATGTTTCTTACTGCTGTTTTGGCAACGAGACGGCGAAGAGTGTTACAAACAGCAATTGGTTTGATTCTCCCATCCTTCTTCGAAGTATATAATGAAGCTACGAAAAAGAAAGTTTAATTTCTTCCGGAATCCTCCCAGCCTGACAGCTGTTGACGAAGGTTGTTAACTCACAGAGAAGAATTGATGTAGCTGTGCCAAGTACTGGATTTATCATCTTTTTGATATGTTATGGTCGAATTCCAGTGTAACCTCCTGCAGATTCTGCTAGAAATGACACTATCGCTTTAGAGACTTCTGATTCTGGCAAAATTAATTGTCCAATGAAGAGATCTTCCTCAGGGTTGTTGTTAACGACTCTGGTGGCCCTGGTTGGGTGCTTATCTCAGTGTCTGAGCTGTGACCTTATCTTTGAGAGCAACAGTGTTGTCACTTGTGATTATTCTAATTGCTCCCACTGTGTTACCTTCGTCGATTTTTTCTAACCCTCAGCCAACAATCCCATAATATTTTCTTTTTGAAGCTTGATTCAGTTATATGGGTCTCAACCACAGACTTCTCGGAATTTTCAAGATCATTCGAACGATTTTTAAATCTGTCTCAAGAATAAATAGAGCATTAGACTCTTGTCCAGGTCGAATGTTGTATTTATATTGTTGTAATCTTGTTTCAAGGTTTTCTCCAGTTTAATTGCAATAAGCTTCTTTACATTTTTTTACAGGGAATCTTGTAAACACCCTCATCATTTTTGTGGGAATTTTTAAACAGTATATATATTATTGTAACCACGAACGAGTGGTATTTAATCAATAACAACACTTCAACTATCCGAGGACTCGAACCCATGTTGTGTTGCTATTGATTACCACTAGTTCGTGGTTACAATAATATATATACTGCTCGTGGAGGCTAGCACACAAAACGGGGAATATAATGAAATTAGCTTTCAGGCACGCACACCACCGTATGTCCTCGGACCACGGTAATACACCTAGCTCTGCTGGGTGCGTGATTCTTGTAGGATTTAGTAGTCCTGTGGGTTAGAGCGTCATGTGATTCTCGCTCACCACGAGGCGGGTCAAAACATCATGGGTACGAGATCTCTTGTCTCAGTGATGTTATTGATTAAACACAATTTAATATAGACAATTCTAAGATTTTCTCTTATACAATTAAGGTTATATTTTTTTCAGTTATGTTAATGTAAAAATTAATAATTTTGCTTCAAAAGAACCTTAGAAAACTTACCTAACTTTATTATAACAAGCAATTTAATTTAATTTAACCTAATCCAACTAAATATATTTTATATAAGTTTACAATAATTTAATAATAACAAACAATGAAATATATTTTTATCCGTTAGGTTCAGAATGAATCTTGCGAAATTATTGCATACACAAATTTTCGCTTGTCTTATTCGGCAAGAAGTACATTGCTATTTAAGCCAAAATCGCAAGTTTTTCTTATTTGGCACAACATATAATTATATATATATATATATATATATATATATATATATATATATATATATATATATATATATATATATATATATATATATATATATATATATACTATAATCATTCGTGGTGTGGCACTCAATGTGTACTCACCTAATTGTGGTTGCAGGGGTCGAGACTCAGCTCCTGGCCCTGCCTCTTCACTGACCGCTGCTAGGTCCTCCCTCTCACTGCTCCATGAGCTTTATCATACCTCGTCTTAAAACTATGTATTGTTCCTGCCTCCACTACATCGCTTGCCAGACTATTCCACTTCCTAATTACTCTATGACTGAAGAAATACTTTCTAACATCCTTTGACTTATCTGAGTCTTCAGCTTCCAATTGTTTCTGTGTCCCATCTCTGGAACATCCTGTCTCTGTCCACCTAGTCTATTCGACGCAGTATTTTGTATGTCGTTATCATATCTCCCCTGGCCCTTTTGTCTTCAAGTGTCGCCAGACCGATTTCCTTTAACCTTTTTTCATAGGACATTCCCCTTAGCTCTGGAACTAGGCTTCTTGCATACCTTTGCACTTTAGTTTCTTGACGTGTTTGACCAGATGTGGGTTCCAAACTGGTGCTGCGTACACCAGTATGGGCCTGACGTACACAGTGTATAAAATCTTGAACGATTCCTTACAGAGGTACCGGAATGCTATTCTCAGGTTTGCCAAGCGCCCATATGCCGCATCAGTTATCTGGATAATGTGTGCTTCTGGCGATGTACTCGGTATTATACTCACTCCTAGGTCTTTCTCCTTGAGTGAGGTTTGCAGTCTTTGGCCTCCTAGCCTATACTCTGTCTGCGGTCTTCTTTGCCCTTCTCCGATCTTCATGACTTTGCATTTGGCGGCGAAAAATTCTAGGAGACAGTTTCTGGACCACGCATCCAGCCTGTCCAGGTCTCTTTGTAGACCTGTCTGGTCCGCGTCTGATTTAATTCTCCTCATAACTTCACATCATCTGCAAACAGGGACACTTCTGAGTCTATCCCTTCCGTCATGTCGTTCACATATGCCATGAACAGCACTGGTCCTAGGAGTGACCCCTGTGGGAGGGACACCACTCGTTACCGGCGCCCACTGTGATACCTCATTACTTACCATGACTCGCTGTTGCCCCTGTTAGGTATTCTCTGATCCTTTGCAGTGCCCTTCCTGTTATATGTGCCTGTTCCTCTTGCTTCTGCTCTAATCTCTTGTGAGGAACTGTGCCGAAGGCCTTCTTGCAGTCCAAGAAAATGCAATCAACCCACCCCTCCCTCTCAATTCTTACTTCAGTTACGGTGTCATAAAACTCTAGTAGGTTTGTGACACAGAATTTGCCTTCCATGAATCCGTGCTGGCTCTCGTTTATAATTTTGTTCCGCTCCTGAAGCTCCACCACTCTCTTCCTGATAATCTATTCCAAAACTTTGCATACTATACACGTTAGTGACACTGGTCTATAATTTAGTACTTTATTTCTGTCTCCTTTCTTAAAGATGGGGACTACATTTGCCTTCTTCCATATTTGAGGTAGTTGCCCAGTTTCAAAGGAAGTGTTGAAGATTTTGGCTAGTGGCACATGTAGTGCCTCTGCTCCCTCTCTGAGGACCAACGGATAGATGTTGTCTGGTCCCACCGCCTTTGAGGTATCAAGGTCACTTAGGAGCTTCTCCACCTCCTCCTCAGTTGTGTGTAATTCATCCAACACTTGTTGGTATATCCCTTGTTGATGTACCCCACTGTTTTGTCTTCCCAGTGTCCCTTCAGCCTCCACTGTAAATACTTCCTGAAATCTCATGTTGAGCTCCTCACATACTTTCTGGTCGTTTCTTGTGAGCTCCCCACCTTCTTTCCTCAGCCTGATTATCTGGTCCTTGACTGTTGTCTTCCTCCTGATGTGGCTGTAGAGTTGTTTCGGGTCAGACTTGACTTTCGACGCTATATCATTTTCATACTGCCGCTGCGCCTTCCTCCCTCCCACAACGAGGTCATGGAGGATTGTTATCAAGGCAAAGAGCTGTTATTCTGCCTCATCTCACTTCAATGCCCAGCCCTCTTCAAAGTATAATATCTTCTTCCCCCAATCCCCCAGAATGCTACCCACAAAAGTCGACCGTACCTACTTACTGCTAGGTGAATAAAGGCAGCAGGTGTAAGGGAATATGCCCAGCATTTCCACCAGTGCCGGGGATCGATCTACAGACACTCAGTATGTGAGCTGAATGCCTTGCCAACTGAGCCACTGTACCATTAATTAATGCTATGTTAAATACATTATATTTCGTATTTATAATAGGCCCGTGGAACATCAGTAAAGAATGCTGGTATATTAAATAATTTAGTGTCACTCTTATTTCATCATAATTGCCTCTGTTAATCTATTATTTTAAGGAATTACATATTTTTATTATTGTCATAATCAGAGTGAAAACTTTATTCGTTGTATTAACAGTACATAACTTTATCAAACACATATATACTTCCTTAAGTTAATTTCTAAATAAATTGTTTATTTTCACATACATTTTAGCTTAACTTTTGCACTTAATATTTGGTGAATCCTGGTTGTATTATTTTATTTCGTTTTTTAATTTATTCTTATTTCAACTGAATTTATCCTACACATTTTAGTTTCCCTATAACAATGGTTGATTTTTTAGTTGAAGTTTATGTTATTACTACAGGCAAGTGACAGTCCCAAAACTGAAGAGAACTTAGTCTCTGATCAGACTAATAATGTTTTA
This sequence comes from Cherax quadricarinatus, assembly GCF_038502225.1. NCBI lineage: Eukaryota > Metazoa > Arthropoda > Malacostraca > Decapoda > Parastacidae > Cherax > Cherax quadricarinatus. Next base: position 30,128,342 of record NC_091330.1, on the reverse strand, counting down.
CTCTGTTGTAAATGGCTGCTTATCCCTGATTAAACAGTTAAAAGTCGGCCTCGTAATATATTTACACAGACTAAACCCATTATACGTTCTATCCATGTCACACGAAGCATCAGTTAATGATAATTCTTTTCTCAGTTACATTTTAATCAAAGGAAAGCGCTAAACTCATCTGGGTCATATAAAACCAATGGAATGTGAAGTAAAGGAAGTGGCAGATAAATAGAATTCTGAGATCAAGATCCCCCTCGCTGGTATTTATGTAAAATAATTCAATAATGTTAGATAATCTACGATTTCGGGATTAAGAGGCAAAATGTAGTATATATACCGTCCATTAATTAAAAATATAAATCTTGTCGAAGATACAATACATCAATGTTGGAAAAAATTGAAACTGATCGAATAGTATACGAAAATTTGTGAGAAATTAAGAAAAACTCTTACTAAGATTGTTCTGAAAATGAGAAAGTCAATAATATTTTATTTAAAATTCTGTACACTCCTGTATTTTTTTTAAATACAATTATAAAATTGGCAAAAAACGGCAAATTGGTACCTACATAGACCAAATGTTATACAAAAATAATTTCAATTAGGATACACCAAAATTTAGAATTTGAAGACAATCAGAACTATCATTCTCTAGTTATACAATGGGGAAAAAATACGTAACAATAAGGGCATATTGAAATTTGCACAACTCAAATGAGTGAAAATCTTTGCTTTGATAAAGCCCACCAGTGAAAATTTTTTTGCAACTTATTATATAAGACATTGTCTAGTAACTCATCAGATTTCAACGATTCCATGTCAAACTATTTCAGTCAAATTTCTAATCTGCACCTATATGGACAAAACTTAAGAGGTATTATAGAATGAATCGTCAGTATTTTGACTCGTTTTTTAATTGAAGATTATTAAAATCACTATTCATTCAATAAAGTAGGCAAAATGGAAATTTTTTTTATACGTTTTATTTAAAATACACTACATAACGATAACAAGACTCCCTGTGACCAAGGGTTAAATACAGTTAAAACGTAAAACATACAACGTTGCACCATACTGGTATACGAAGTTTGCCTATAACCCTGACATATGACAGACAAAAGATAACAGTTACACTCACGATATACATATCGCATATATAACTGAACAGGGATTATGATAGAAAAATCACCTAAACCAATGAACACAATACAATACGCACACCCCTAACCATATTATTTACTTTTCATTAGAACCTACACATACTGTACATATGGAAAACTACATTTACCTGGATGAATCTCATTACATACATACAAGTAAATGGTAACAAAGATAATTATTATTTATCAAAGTTACAGAGACAAGTAGGAATTTTTAGGACACCTAGGTCGGAAAAATGTCCCCCTTCGATACCTACCATCTATCTCTCCACAAGTTGCTCTAGACCTATATTAATTACAAATGAAATGTACGTACACACCAGGAATTCTGGTAAAATTATTATAATTTTTGTGGACTGTATATTATTAAAATTAATAAATGATTACATATACACATTTATATAACAGAAGGAGAATTTATAACCATAACACTCACCAATTAGTCTGGAGATTACTGTGTATCATACTCAAAAACCTCCCTATAACCAAATTTATGATGACAATACTGGCCAGAATTACAAACATAATTTAGATAGCTTATCTGAGGTTCCTAATATTATACATTACTACAAAAGGCCGTCTTCATTGTCTAGCACACCTTATAATTTCATAAGGTCCTCCTGTCCCCACTACCCATTGAGCCCTTGCATTAATTAACAAAAATTAATTAACACAATTCAACCTACAACAATTCACCTTCATCAGTACGCCATACATTTCCACCTACCATATGCTGGAACAAAACTGTGCAAGTGTAAAACTCAACCTGCTCACCACTAACCGACATTCAGTCTTCCTTAACCATATAACAAATACTGGTACACTCACACAAAGATCGTATGAACTATCCTTTGGCACTCCCATGCACAGGACACTCTAAAATAGGGTGAAAACCCCAATCAACTTTACTCACTCATCCCATTTCACACCACCATTCTCACTTGCACCTCTCACTCCCCTGCATGCATGCAAGCACAAACCTCCTCCTACCATCCCTTTTGATTGGCAAGCCCGTTTGTTCTCTCCCTTTTAACTAACGCTTTACACAACATTCTGAACCCACTTCCCCCCCCCCTCACAACTCTAGCAACTCCCCAACAGTGATGGATCTGTAACCCTCAGTAAAATCTCCCTCCCATCTCCTCCCATACACCTCCCGATTTCTATTCATTGTACTACAAAACGTCCTCGCTAAAACTCGTTTTCTCACCTCCCCATTACTTTTCCCTCTCATTCCCCACGATATATACACGAAATCTACCATTATATAAGCGACACCCCTTGCTACATTCTCCCCCACCCCCTATATCAGGGCTTAGTGCTCTCAACACAGACATCCCGGCTCCTCCTATCCTCCTAACCACTTATCCCAAGCATTCAATCATACTCCCCAAATAATCGCAAAAATACACCATGTGGTAAGCTGTCTCCATGCAAAAACTTAAACATGACCTCCCTCACCCTGGGCCATAGCTTTAGTTTACCGAAAAGACTCCATATAGTGCCCAATGCATACATCAGGAACAGCCCCTCAACCGGGGCCGTCTCCTTAACCCTCAACGTTCAATATAAATCTCTCACCTTTAATTTCTCTGGCTCACACGCCCACAATAATGCCCTCAACAAGTTCTCACACTCTCTCCATTCCCCACCCTCATACATCCCTTTCAATATGTCATGCAACCTCTGAATGCGTGTCCCCTTCTGTCCCCATAGTCTTTTCCACTCCCCCCTGATAAAAGCACATTTCTCCCTCCTCCTCGGGTCCAACAAACCTAAACCTCCCCTCCTCACCGGCAAAGTCACCACTTCCCTCTTCATCCATTCACATCCTGAGCTCCATAAGAACCTAAAAACACATCTAAGGATACGAGTAATGTCGACTCTCAACAACGGGAGCCGATATTACTCTTATCCTTATTGCTGTACAGTAAGGTATGGTATGCTGCTACATACCATACCTTACTGTACAGCAATACATTAATAACAATCGCCCTTTGTAATAATGTCAAGGGATAAGGCTGTAGCATCCCCAACCGACTTTCCACGTGTCTCACCATTCTTGACGAATTCGCCTCCCTAGCCTCCCGTATGGTCCCCCCATACAAAACGCCACATATTAATAACTGTCGTTTCTGCCTCCTCACCACGTCACAGTCCCATGTTATTCTGTCTCTCCACGCCCCAGCCCCATAATCTTTGTTTTTTTCAACATTTGCATCATAACTATTGCCTCTCCAAACATACAAACCACCCCTCCCAGCTCACTCAACCTTGTTCCCTTCAAGACCAGGAGCATTGTATCATCCACATAACCTTCCACATCATACCTAATCAAGCCCTCCCTCGATCCCTCCCCCCCACACACTCTGGTCTCTACCAACCTATAGAATGGATCTTGCACACATGCAAATAATAACTGCGACAGTGGGCACTCCTGCCTCAAGCCCTGATCCATGTTCACCATACCCCCCACCCCCCACACGTCCATTGATCTGAATTCTCGCCTTTGCCCCCTTATACAGCATTTCAACCCACCCCACAATCTCATCCCCGAAGCCTTGTTTGCTAAGGATCTGCTTTAAACCTTCCCATTCCACCTGATCATAAGTGCCCTGCCAATCAAGTGCCAACATACCCCCCCTTCCTGCATCCCCTCAAAACCCTCAACAAACCAATAAGTATTCCGTGCCAAAGCACCATCATTTGTCCCGGCAACCCTAGTTGACCTTCTGAAACTACCCTTCCCACTACACATTTTAACCTGTTCCCCAAAACCTTCGCAAACAATTTATAGTCTGCACACATGAGAGTAATTGCCCTGTAATCCCTAAGTGTACTCTGCACCTTACCCTTAGGCACAAGCACCATGACCCACATGCTTTGCATCTCCCCAAATTCTCCTCCCTCTTTCATCCTACTGAAAAAATTACTAAAAAACCATAACAGATCCCAATTTTTTATGTAAAATTTACTTGGTAGTCCATAAATACCTGGTGCTTTGCCCCTGCTCATGTCTACAAGCTCTCTCCATATCTCCCCATCTTTAATAGCACCACCCAGAGCTTCCCTGTCCTTTCTCCCCAGAGCTACTGGCACTACACACACACCATCGAGATCATCCCTATCCACCCCTCTACTCCTCCAATATTGCCCATACTACTCATCATCTGTGAACATACTCATCCCCTCTGTTGTTTTTAACACCTGCCCCTCCCTGAAACCTCTCACCCAAGAGTGCACTTCCAAACCCGATATCATGGTCGCTTTCCTCCTCTGCTGTTGTCCCCACAACACACATGCCGATGGTGGTATCCCTCCAAAGCACTTCCTCCACTCCCGCCTGCACTCTCACTGTGTGAAATCGCTCCTCCTGCACCTCCCTTAACCTTCTTTTCAGTTCCTCCATTGCCTCTGTCTGGAACGCCCCCCCCCACTGCACCTCTCTCATGATAGCACTCTAATCTACTTTCCAAATAATTGGTTAGTCCATACTTCAGTTGATTTATATGTTTCCCCCTCACAAACATAAATTCGATGAATCCTCTCCTTGGCCACACTGTCCCACCAACGAACCAAATTATCAACCCCCTTCGCCTCCTCACTTAGCTCCCTCCACAACGAAGCAAACCCCCCCCACCTCCTCGTCCTCAAGGAGTCACGTGTTTAACTTCCAGTAGCTTTCAAACAGTTTCGCTAACAAATCCCAGGTCACCCCCACCACCACTGCCCTATGATCTGAATAAATTGCTTCTATGGTGTGAAAAGACTCTACTGAAACCCCTTGTGTCATATAGATCCTGTCCAATCTAGCTGCATAATCCCCCCTTACATAAATATGTTGCACTTCACCTGTTCCACCCCAAAATGCATCTCTTACCCCAATGTCTCTACACAAATCTCTCAGCATGTTGAAAAAATACCCCGCCCCCTTTGGCGTCACATCAATTCTCCTTATTATACAGTTCCAATCTCCCCTGATCAATGCTACCCCGGGTAGCGCTCTCAAGAAATAAGCAAGATCATCCCTTACAAATGCTTTCTCGCATCAACCACGCGTCCACCCTCATGATTCTTCCCTCAACCCCTCTCAAACCGTTGCAAAACAAAAGGACTTGCCTCACGAATTAAAACACCTACTCCCCCTTTTAAACGTACCGTTACATAAGCCCAATATCCATTCACCTCCAGCAATTTTTCAGCTACGTCCATCCTGTAACGATACAGCAATCCTCTCAAGCATTCACACTTACCACTAGCACATAAACCATTAACATTGATTGTCATACACCTTAGGCCTGCTTGCAATTTCCACCCACGCTTCCCCACCTCATTTTTCCACTGTCTTGTAGCCCCAGACACGATGAACATCAAAATGGTATACAATACCGACAGGTTGTTAGGTAAGACACATATGCAACAGTTAGACAACTTTATTCCGAAACGTTTCGCCTACACAGTAGGCTTCTTCAGTCGAATACAGAAAGTAGGCAGGAACAGTAGAGATGTGAAGACGATGTAATCAGTCCATCACCCTTGTAGTCGTAGAATTTGAGGTGATGGACTGATTACATCGTCTTCACATCTCTACTGTTCCTGCCTACTTTCTGTATTCGACTGAAGAAGCCTACTGTGTAGGCGAAACGTTTCGGAATAAAGTTGTCTAACTGTTGCATATGTGTCTTACCTAACAACCTGTCGGTATTGTATACCATTTTGATGTTCATCTTGTCAGACACTGCAACACATGGCATCTTGGTACAGAAAACACCTTGGACAAGCTTTTCAAGTGAGAAGTTTTGGATCTGAGAGGGACGTGACCTCTCAGTGGCTACATTCTCACTACTACTACTACTACTACTACTACTACTACTACTACTACTCTGCACCTCTCCTTCCGACAGTATTTAGGTCTCCGCACTGTCGCTTGATCTTCAGATAGTTCCTGACTATGGAACTGAACTTCTCCAGGCCGAGGGACTGACAACCTCAAATTCTACGACTACAAGGGTGATGGACTGATTACATCGTCTTCACATCTCTACTGTTCCTGCCTACTTTCTGTATTCGACTGAAGAAGCCTACTGTGTAGGCGAAACGTTTCGGAATAAAGTTGTCTAACTGTTGCATATGTGTCTTACCTAACAGCCCCAGACACAGCGTCCTTGGCACTCCCTTCCCCCTCCCCCTCCACTCCAAACCCCTTGCTGGCATTTTATTTTCTCCTTGCCTCTACACACCCCGTCAATCCCCGTCTTTTTCCCGGGTCTTTGTGCTGGTGTTAGGACATCATCCGAGTCGGACGTGACTGCTGCCCGTTTCCTCGACACTACCTCCTCCTCCATACTTGTCTCCTGACCTTCCTCATAGTGCACCTCTTTCCCCTCGTCACTACTTGGAAAATCTGACATTCCATTCCTTCCTCCAGGCCTGCACTCATCTTCCCCATGTCCTTGCACCTGGTCTCCCATCTTTCCGTCTGGCAAGGTTTTCCCCGATTTAGGGAACATTTCCTGCAAAACTGTCTCGAACACTACGTCAATTTCCACATCATTTGTTGCTTCCTTCTCTGCCACTTGCTTCATACACTCTTCAGACACTCAACTGCTCCACAGTACCCTCGGTCTCCACCACACTGTGCCTTTCCTCCACTTCCTAACTCAACAACCGACCATGACTATGCCTACATCCATCCTGACCGTACTGATAATTCACCATAGATCCTCGCCTCGAACTGTCGCTTCTTGACATTCCCTGGGCCATTCTCCACCTCTCACATTCAGCCCCTATGTGATCATAACCATCACACAGCCTACAAGTTCTGCATTGTCCAGTGTAAGTTATGAGTATTTGCGTTCTGAATTCCTCTAAGAACACATACGATGGTATTGGTTGCCTCAGAGTCTTCTTCAGGCTAAAACTGCCTTCCGGATAACCCTCATACGCCCCTGCCATCCACTTGCCTTATTGTGCTACATGTATGGTTCCAAACTTTTCAAACACACTACGGAGGTCAGCTTCATTCGCCTCGTGTGCTCTGTATCGTTACATGATGGATGTAGCTGGAAAATTGCTGGAGGTGAATGGATATTGGGCTTATGTAATGCTAATGGTACGTTTAAAAGGGAGAGTAGGTGTTTTAATTCGTGAGGCAAGTCCTTTTGTTTTGCAACGGTTTGAGAGGGGTTGAGGAAAGAATCATGAGGGTGGACGGGTGGTGGATGCGAGAAAGCATTTGTAAGGGATGATCTTGCTTATTTCTTGAGAGCGCTACCCGGGGTAGCATTGATCAGGGGAGATTGGAACTGTATAATAAGGAGAATTGACGTGACGCCAAAGGGGGCGGGGTATTTTTTCAACATGCTGAGAGATTTGTGTAGAGACATTGGGGTAAGAGATGCGTTTTGGGGTGGAACAGGTGAAGTGCAACATATTTATGTAAGGGGGGATTATGCAGCTAGATTGGACAGGATCTATATGACACAAGGGGTTTCAGTGGAGTCCTTTCACACCATAGAAGCAATTTATTCAGATCATAGGGCAGTGGTGGTGGGGGTGACCTGGGATTTGTTAGCAAAACTGTTTGAAAGCTACTGGAAGTTAAACACGTGACTCCTTGAGGACGAGGAGGTGGGGGGGTTTGCTTCGTTGTGAAGGGAGCTAAGTGAGGAGGCAAAGGGGGTTGATAATTTGGTTCGTTGGTGGGACAGTGTGACCAAGGAGACGATTCATCGAATTTATGTTTGCGAGGGGAAACATATAAATCAACTTAAGTATGGACTAACCAATTATTTGGAAAGTAGATTAGAGTGCTATCATGAGAGAGGTGCGGTGGGGGGGGGGCTTTCCAGACAGAGGCAATGGAGGAACTGAAAAGAAGGTTAAGGGAGGTGCAGGAGGAGCGATTTCACGCAGTGAGAGTGCAGGCGGGAGTGGAGGAAGTGCTTTGGAGGGATACCACCATCGGCATGTGTGTTGTGGGGACAACAGCAGAGGAGGAAAGCGACCATGATATCGGGTTTGGAAGTGCACTCTTGGGTGAGAGGTTTCAGGGAGGGGCAGGTGTTAAAAACAACAGAGGGGATGAGTATGTTCACAGATGATGAGTAGTATGGGCAATATTGGAGGAGTAGAGGGGTGGATAGGGATGATCTCGATGGTGTGTGTGGAGTAGTGCCAGTAGCTCTGGGGAGAAAGGACAGGGAAACTCTGGGTGGTGCTATTAAAGAGGGGGAGATATGGAGAGAGCTTGTAGACATGAGCAGGGGCAAAGCACCAAGTATTTATGGACTACCAAGTGAATTTTACATAAAAAATTGGGATCTGTTATGGTTTTTTAGTAATTTTTTCAATAGGATGAAAGAGGGAGGAGAATTGGGGGAGATGCAAAGCATGTGGGTCATGGTCCTTGTGCCTAAGGGTAAGGTGCAGAGTACACGTTGGGATTACAGGGCGATTACTCTCATGTGTGCAGACTATAAATTGTTTGCGAAGGTTTTGGGGAACAGGTTAAAATGTGTAGTGGGAAGGGTAGTTTCAGAAGGTCAACTAGGGTTGACGGGACAAACGATGGTGCTGGGGCATGGAATGCTTATTGGTTTGTTGAGGGTTTTGAGGGGATGCAGGGAGGGGGGGTATGTTGGCACTTGATTGGCAGGGCACTTGATTGGCAGGGCACTTATGATCAGGTGGAATGGGAAGGTTTAAAGCAGATCCTTAGCAAACAAGGCTTCAGGGATGAGATTGTGGGGTGGGTTAAAATGCTGTATAAGGGGGCAAAGGCGAGAATTCAGATCAATGGACGTGTGGGGGGGTATGGTAAACATGGATCAGGGCTTGAGGCAGGAGTGCCCACTGTCGCATTTATTATTTGCATGTGTGCAAGATCCATTCTATAGGTTGGTAGAGACCAGAGTGTGTGGGGGGGAGGGATCGAGGGAGGGCTTGATTAGGTATGATGTGGAAGGTTATGTGGATGATACAATGCTCCTGGTCTTGAAGGAAACAAGGTTGAGTGAGCTGGGAGGGGTGGTTTGTATGTTTGGAGAGGCAATAGTTATGATGCAAATGTTGAAAAAACAAAGATCATGGGGCTGGGGCGTGGAGAGACAGAATAACATGGGACTGTGACGTGGTGAGGAGGCAGAAACGACAGTTATTAATATGTGGCGTTTTGTATGGGGGGACCATACGGGAGGCTAGGGAGGCGAATTCGTCAAGAATGGTGAGACGCGTGGAAAGTCGGTTGGGGATGCTACGGCCTTGTCACTTGACATTATTACAAAGAGCGATTGTTATTAATGTATTGCTGTACAGTAAGGTATGGTATGAAGCAGCATACCATACCTTACTGTACAGCTATAAGGATAAGAGTAATATCGACTCCCGTTGTTGAGAGTCGATATTACTCGTATCATTAGATGTGTTTTTAGGTTCTTATGGGGCTCAGGATGTGAATGGATGAAGAGGGAAGTGGTGACTTTGCCGGTGAGGAGGGGAGGTTTAGGTTTGTTGGACCCGAGGAGGAGGGTGAAATGTGCTTTTATCAGGGGGGAGTGGAAAAGACTATGGGGACAGAAGGGGACACACATTCAGAGGTTGCATGACATATTGAAAGGGATGTATGAGGGTGGGGAAGGGAGAGAGTGTGAGAACTTGTTGATGGCACTATTGTGGGCGTGTGAGCCAGAGAAATTAAAGGTGAGAGATTTATATTGAACGTTGAGGGTTAATGAGATGGCCCCGGTAGAGGGGCTGTTCCTGATGTATGCATTGGGCACTATATGGAGTCTTTTCGGTAAACTAAAGCTATGGCCCAGGGTGAAGGAGGTCATGTTTAAGTTTTTGCATAGAATTCTGCCGTCGGGGTTTGTCCTCAGAAATAGACGTGTCGTAGAGGAGGGTTAGTGTGGGTTATGTGGGGAGCTGGAGACAGCTTACCACATGGTGTATTTTTGTGATTATTTGGGGAGTATGATTGAATGGTTGGGGAAAGTGGTTAGGAGGATAGGAGGAGCTGGGATGTCAGTGTTGATATAGGGGGGGGGGGAGAATGTAGCAAGGGGAGTCGCTTATATAATGGTAGATTTCGTGTATATATCGTGAAGAATGAGAGGGAAGAGTAATGGGGAGGTGAGAAAACGAGTTTTAGCGAGGACGTTTTGTAGTACAATGAATAGAAATCGGGAGGTGTATGGGAGGAGATGGGAGGGAGATTTTACTGAGGGTTACTGATCCATCACTGTTGGGGAGTTGCTAGAGTTGTGAGGGGGGGGGGAGTGGGTTCAGAATGTTGTGTAAAGCGTTAGTTAAAAGGGGGAGAACAAACGTGCTTGCCAATCAAAAGGGATGGTAGGAGGAGGTTTGTGCTTGCATGCATGCAGGGGAGTGAGAGGTGCAAGTGAGAATGGTGGTGTGAAATGGGATGAGTGGGTAAAGTTAATTGGGGTTTTCACCCTATTTTAGAGTGTCCTGTGCATGGGAGTGCCAAAGGATAGTTCATACGATCTTTGTGTGAGTGTACCAGTATTTGTTATATGGTTAAGGAAGGCTGAATGTCGGTTAGTGGTGAGCAGGTTGAGTTTTACACTTGCACAGTTTTGTTCCACCATAAGGTAGGTGGAAATGTAAGGTGTACTGATAAAGGTGAATTGTTGTAGGTTGGATTGTGTTAATTAATTTTTGTTAATTAATGCAAGGGCTCCGTGGGTAATGGGGACAGGAGGACCTTATGAAATTATAAGGTGTGCTAGACAATGAAGACGGCCTTTTGTAGTAATGTATAATATTAGGAACCTCAGATAAGCTATATAAATTATGTTTGTAATTCTGGCCAGTATTGTCATCATAAATTTGGTTAGAGGGAGGTTTTTGAGTATGATACCTGGAGTTTACCTGGAGAGAGTTCCGGGGGTCAACGCCCCCGCGGCCCGGTCTGAGACCAGGCCTCCTGGTGGATCAGAGCCTGATCAACCAGGCTGTTGCTGCTGGCTGCACGCAAACCAACATACGAGCCACAGCCCGGCTGATCCGGAACTGACTTTAGGTGCTTGTCCAGTGCCAGCTTGAAGACTGCCAGGGGTCTGTTGGTAATCCCCCTTATGTGTGCTGGGAGGCAGTTGAACAGTCTCGGGCCCCTGACACTTATTGTATGGTCTCTTAACGTGCTAGTGACACCCCTGCTTTTCATTGGGGGGATGGTGCATCGTCTGCCAAGTCTTTTGCTTTCGTAGTGGGTGATTTTCGTGTGCAAGTTCGGTACTAGTCCCTCTAGGATTTTCCAGGTGTATATAATCATGTATCTCTCCCTCCTGCGTTCCAGGGAATACAGGTTTAGGAACCTCAAGCGCTCCCAATAATTGAGGTGTTTTATCTCCGTTATGCGCGCCGTGAAAGTTCTCTGTACATTTCTAGGTCGGCAATTTCACCTGCCTTGAAAGGTGCTGTTAGTGTGCAGCAATATTCCAGCCTAGATAGAACAAGTGACCTGAAGAGTGTCATCATGGGCTTGGCCTCCCTAGTTTTGAAGGTTCTCATTATCCATCCTGTCATTTTTCTAGCAGATGCGATTGATACAATGTTATGGTCCTTGAAGGTGAGATCCTCCGACATGATCACTCCCAGGTCTTTGACGTTGGTGTTTCGCTCTATTTTGTGGCCAGAATTTGTTTTGTACTCTGATGAAGATTTAATTTCCTCATGTTTACCATATCTGAGTAATTGAAATTTCTCATCGTTGAACTTCATATTGTTTTCTGCAGCCCACTGAAAGATTTGGTTGATGTCTGCCTGGAGCTTTGCAGTGTCTGCAATGGAAGACACTGTCATGCAGATTCGGGTGTCATCTGCAAAGGAAGACACGGTGCTGTGGCTGACATCCTTGTCTATGTCGGATATAAGGATGAGGAACAAGATGGGAGCGAGTACTGTGCCTTGTGGAACAGAGCTTTTCACCGTAGCTGCCTCGGACTTTACTCTGTTGACGACTACTCTCTGTGTTCTGTTAGTGAGGAAATTATAGATCCATCGACCGACTTTTCCTGTTATTCCTTTAGCACGCATTTTGTGCGCTATTACGCCATGGTCACACTTGTCGAAGGCTTTTGCAAAGTCTGTATATATTACATCTGCATTCTTTTTGTCTTCTAGTGCATTTAGGACCTTGTCGTAGTGGTCCAATAGTTGAGACAGACAGGAGCGACCTGTTCTAAACCCATGTTGCCCTGGGTTGTGTAACTGATGGGTTTCTAGATGCGTGGTGATCTTGCTTCTTAGGACCCTTTCAAAGATTTTTATGATATGGGATGTTAGTGCTATTGGTCTGTAGTTCTTTGCTGTTGCTTTACTGCCCCCTTTGTGGAGTGGGGCTATGTCTGTTGTTTTTAGTAACTGTGGGACGACCCCCGTGTCCATGCTCCCTCTCCATAGGATGGAAAAGGCTCGTGATAGGGGCTTCTTGCAGTTCTTGATGAACACAGTAATCTCCAGACTAATTGGTGAGTGTTATGATTATAAATTCTCCTTCTGTTATATAAATGTGTATATGTAATCATTTATTAATTTTAATATACAGTCCACAAAAATTATAATAATTTTATCAGAATTCCTGGTGTGTACGTACATTTCATTTGTAATTAATATAGGTCTAGAGCAACTTGTGGAGAGATAGATGGTAGGTATCGAAGGGGGACATTTTTCCGACCTAAGTGTCCTAAAAATTCCTACTTGTCTCTGTAACTTTGATAAATAATAATCTTTGTTACCATTTACTTGTATGTATGTAATGAGATTCATCCAGGTAAATGTAGTTTTCCATATGTACAGTATGTGTAGGTTCTAATGAAAAGTAAATAATATGGTTAGGGGTGTGCGTATTGTATTGTGTTCATTGGTTTAGGTGATTTTTCTATCATAATCCCTGTTCAGTTATATATGCGATATGTATATCGTGAGTGTAACTGTTATCTTTTGTCTGTCATATGTCAGGGTTATAGGCAAACTTCGTATACCAGTATGGTGCAACGTTGTATGTTTTACGTTTTAACTGTATTTAACCCTTGGTCACAGGGAGTCTTGTTATCGTTATGTAGTGTATTTTAAATAAAACGTATAAAAAAAATTTCCATTTTGCCTACTTTATTGAATGAATAGTTATTTTAATAATCTTCAATTAAAAAACGAGTCAAAATACTGACGATTCATTCTATAATACCTCTTAAGTTTTGTCCATATAGGTGCAGATTAGAAATTTGACTGAAATAATTTGACATGGAATCGTTAAAATCTGATGAGTTACTAGACAATGTCTTATATAATAAGTTGCAAAAAAATTTTCACTGGTGGGCTTTATCAAAGCAAAGATTTTCACTCATTTGAGTTGTGCAAATTTCAATATGCCCTTATTGTTACGTATTTTTTCCCCATTGTATAACTAGAGAATGATAGTTCTGATTGTCTTCAAATTCTAAATTTTGGTGTATCCTAATTGAAATTATTTTTGTATAACATTTGGTCTATGTAGGTACCAATTTGCCATTTTTTGCCAATTTTATAATTGTATTTAAAAATAAGAATACAGGAGTGTACAGAATTTTAAATAAAATATTATTGACTTTCTCATTTTCAGAACAATCTTAGTAAGAGTTTTTCTTAATTTCTCACAAATTTTCGTATACTATTCGATCAGTTTCAATTTTTTCCAACATTGATGTATTGTATCTTCGACAAGATTTATATATTTAATTAATGGACGGTATATATACTACATTTTGCCTCTTAATCCTGAAATCGTAGATTATCTAACATTATTGAATTATTTTACATAAATACCAGCGAGGGGGATCTTGATCTCAGAATTCCATTTATCTGCCACTTCCTTTACTTCACATTCCATTGGTGTTATATGACCCAGATGAGTTTAGCGCTTTCCTTTGATTAAAATGTAACTGAGAAAAGAATTATCATTAACTGATGCTTCGTGTGACATGGATAGAACGTATAATGGGTTAAGTCTGTGTAAATATATTACGAGGCCGACTTTTAACTGTTTAATCAGGGATAAGCAGCCATTTACAACAGAGTAAAACATTATTAGTCTGATCAGAGACTAAGTTCTCTTCAGTTTTGGGACTGTCACTTGGCTGTAGTAATAACATAAACTTCAACTAAAAAATCAAACATTGTTATAGGGAAACTAAAATGTGTAGGATAAAATCAGTTGAAATAAGAATAAATTAAAAAACGAAATAAAATAATACAACCAGGATTCACCAAATATTAAGTGCAAAAGTTAAGCTAAAATGTATGTGAAAATAAACAATTTATTTAGAAATTAACTTAAGGAAGTATATATGTGTTTGATAAAGTTATGTACTGTTAATACAACGAATAAAGTTTTCACTCTGATTATGACAATAATAAAAATATGTAATTCCTTAAAATAATAGATTAACAGAGGCAATTATTATGAAATAAGAGTGACACTAAATTATTTAATATACCAGCATTCTTTACTGATGTTCCACGGGCCTATTATAAATACGAAATATAATGTATTTAACATAGCATTAATTAATGGTACAGTGGCTCAGTTGGCAAGGCATTCAGCTCACATACTGAGTGTCTGTAGATCGATCCCCGGCACTGGTGGAAATGCTGGGCATATTCCCTTACACCTGCTGCCTTTATTCACCTAGCAGTAAGTAGGTTCGGTCGACTTTTGTGGGTAGCATTCTGGGGGATTGGGGGAAGAAGATATTATACTTTGAAGAGGGCTGGGCATTGAAGTGAGATGAGGCAGAATAACAGCTCTTTGCCTTGATAACAATCCTCCATGACCTCGTTGTGGGAGGGAGGGAGGCGCAGCGGCAGTATGAAAATGATATAGCATCAAAAGTCAAGTCTGACCCGAAACAACTCTACAGCCACATCAGGAGGAAGACAACAGTCAAGGACCAGATAATCAGGCTGAGGAAAGAAGGTGGGGAGCTCACAACAAACGACCAGGAAGTATGTGAGGAGCTCAACATGAGATTTCAGGAAGTATTTACAGTGGAGGCTGAAGGGACACTGGGAAGACAAAACAGTGGGGTACATCAACAAGGGATATACCAACAAGTGTTGGATGAATTGCACACAACTGAGGAGGAGGTGGAGAAGCTCCTAAGTGACCTTGATACCTCAAAGGCGGTGGGACCAGACAACAGCTATCCGTGGGTCCTTAGAGAGGGAGCAGAGGCACTACGTGTGCCACTAGCCAAAATCTTCAACACTTCCCTTGAAACTGGGCAACTACCTGAAATATGGAAGAAGGCAAATGTAGTCCCCATCTTTAAGAAAGGAGACAGAAATAAAGTACTAAATTATAGACCAGTGTCACTAACGTGTATAGTATGCAAAGTTTTGGAATAGGTTATCAGGAGGAGAGTGGTGAACCACCTGGAGCGGAACAAAATTATAAACGAGAGCCAGCACGGATTCATGGAAGGCAAATTCTGTGTCACAAACCTACTAGAGTTTTATGACACCGTAACTGAAGTAAGAATTGAGAGGGAGGGGTGGGTTGATTGCATTTTCTTGGACTGCAAGAAGGCCTTCGGCACAGTTCGTCACAAGAGATTAGTGCAGAAGCTAGAGGAACAGGCACATATAACAGAAAGGGCACTGCAATGGATCAGAGAATACCTAAGAGGGGCAACAGCTAGTCATGGTCCGTAATGAGGTATCACAGTGGGCGCCGGTGACGAGTGGGGTCCCACAGGGGTCACTCCTAGGATCAGTGCTGTTCATGGCATATGTGAACGACCTGACGGAAGGGATAGACTCAGAAGTGTCCCTGTTTGCAGATGATGTGAAGTTAATGAGGAGAATTAAATCAGACGCGGACCAGACAGGTCTACAAAGAGACCTGGACAGGCTGAATGCGTGGTGTCTCCTAGAATTTATCCCCGCCAAATGTGAAGTCATGAAGATCGGAGGAGGGCAAAGAAGACCGCAGACAGAGTATAGGCTAGGAGGCCAAAGACTGCAAACCTCACTCAAGGAGAAAGACCTAGGAGTGAGTATAATACCGAGTACATCGCCAGAAACACACATTAACCAGATAACTGCTGCGGCATATGGGCGCTTGGCAAACCTGAGAATAGCGTTCCGGTACCTCTGTAAGGAATCGTTCAAGATTTTATACACTGTGTACGTCAGGCCCATACTGGTGTACGCAGCACCAGTTTGGAACCCACATCTGGTCAAACACGTCAAGAAATTAAAGTGTCTGACGACACTTGAAGACAGAAGGGCCAGGGGAAATATGATAACGACATACAAAATACTGCGTCGAATAGACAAGGTGGACAGAGACAGGATGTTCCAGAGATGGGACACAGAAACAATTGGAAGCTGAAGACTCAGATAAGTCAAAGGATGTTAGGAAGTATTTCTTCAGTCATAGAGTAATTAGGAAGTGGAATAGTCTGGCAAGCGATGTAGTGAAGACAGGAACAATACATAGTTTTAAGACGAGGTATGATAAAGCTCATGGAGCATTGAGAGGGAGGACCTAGCAGCGGCCAGTGAAGAGGCAGGGCCAGGAGCTGATTCTCGACCCCTGCAACCACAAATAGGTGAGTACACATTGACTGCCACACCACAAATGATTATAGTGTATATATATATATATATATATATATATATATATATATATATATATATATATATATATATATATATATATATATATATATATATCAATAAAAACACTGCGACTAACCAAGGACTAGAACCCATGATGTTTTGGTCCGCCTCATGGTGAGCGAAAACCACATGACATTCTAACCCACAGAACCACCAAATCCTACAAGAATCATGCACCCAGCAGACCTAGGTGTTTCACCGTGATCCGAGGACATACAATGTGTTGTTATTGATCAATACCACTTGTTCGTGGTTATAATAATATAAAATACTGCTTGTGGAGGCTAGTACACCAAACGGTTAGTAGAATGAAATTAGCTCAGAGGCTCCCACACCACCGTATGTCCTCGGATCACGGTAAAACTAATAAGTCTGCTGGGTGCGTGATTCTTGTAGGATTTGGTGGTTCTGTGGGTTAGAGTGTCATGTGGTTTTCGCTCACCAAGAGGCAGACCAAAACTGCAGGGGTTCGAATCCTTGGCTAGTAGCAGTGTTGTTATTGATCACTACCGCTTGTTCGTGGTTACAATGATATATATATATATATATATATATATATATATATATATATATATATATATATATATATATATATATATATATATATATATATATATATATATATATGTCGTGCCGAATATGTAAAACTAGTCAATTAGCAAGAACTCATATAAAATTAAGTCTTTTCAAAAATTTTCTCTTATACGTTTAAAGATATATTTTTTTCATTAATGTTGATGCAAAAATTTATAATTTTGCACCAAAAGGAACTTAGAAAACTTACCTAACCTTATTATAAAAAGTGCAATTTATTTTAGCCTAACCCAACTAAATATATTTTAGATTTGTTTACAGTAATTTAATACTAAACAAACACAGTGAAATATATTTTTTTCGTTAGGTTCAGAATGATTTTGGCGAAATTATTGCATTCACAAATTTTCACTTGTCCTATATGGCAAGATGACCGTTGCTATTTAAGCCAAGATCGCAAGTTCTGCCTATTCGGCACGACATATATATATATATATATATATATATATATATATATATATATATATATATATATATATATATATATATATATATATATATATATATGTATATATATATATATATATATATATTGTGTCAAATAAGAAAAACTTGCGATTTTGGCTTAAATAGCAATGTACTTCTTGCCGAATAAGTAAGACAAGCGAAAATTTGTGTATGCAATAATTTCGCAAGATTCATTCTGAACCTAACGGATAAAAATATATTTCATTGTTTGTTATTATTAAATTATTGTAAACTTATATAAAATATATTTAGTTGGATTAGGTTAAATTAAATTAAATTGCTTGTTATAATAACCTTAATTGTATAAGAGAAAATCCTAGAATTGTCTATTTTAAATGGTGTTTAATCAATAACAACACTGAGACAAGAGATCTCGTACCCATGATGTTTTGACCCGCCTCGTGGTGAGCGAGAATCACATGACGCTCTAACCCACAGGACTACTAAATCCTACAAGAATCACGCACCCAGCAGAGCTAGGTGTATTACCGTGGTCCGAGGACATACGGTGGTGTGCGTGCCTGAAAGCTAATTTCATTCTATTCCCCGTTTTGTGTACTAGCCTCCACGAGCAGTATATATGTTATTGTAACCACGAACTAGTGGTAATCAATAGCAACACAACATGGGTTCGATTCCTCGGATAGTTGAAGTGTTGTTATTAATTAAATACCACTCGTTCGTGGTTACAATAATATATATACTGTTTAAAAATTCCCCAAAAAATGATGAGGGTGTTTACAAGATTCCCTGTAAAAAAATGTAAAGAAGCTTATTGCAATTAAACTGGAGAAAACCTTGAAACAAGATTACAACAATATAAATACAACATTCGACCTGGACAAGAGTCTAATGCTCTATTTATTCTTGAGAGAGATTTAAAAATCATTCGACTGATCTTGAAAATTCCGAGAAGTCTGTGGTTGAGACCCATATAACTGAATCAAGCTTCAAAAATAAAATATTATGGATTTTAATGGGATTGTTGGTTCAGGGTTAGAAAAAATCGACGAAGGTAACACAGTGGCAGCAATTAGAATAATCATAAGTGACAACACTGTTGCTCTCAAAGATAAGGTCACAGCTCAGACACTGAGATAAGCACCCAACCAGGGCCACCAGAGTCGTTAACAACAACCCTGAGGAAGATCTCTTCATTGGACAATTAATTTTGCCAGAATCAGAAGTCTCTAAAGCGATAGTGTCATTTCTAACAGAATCTGCAGGAGGTTACACTGGAATTCGACCATAACACATCAAAAAGATGATAAATCCAGTACTTGGCACAGCTACATCAATTCTTCTCTCTGAGTTAACAACCTTCGTCAACAGCTGTCAGGCTTGGAGGATTCCGGAAGAAATTAAACTTTCTTTTTCGAAGCTTCATTATATACTTCGAAGAAAGATGGGAGAATCGAACCAATTGCTGTTTGTAACACACTTCGCCGTCTCGTTGCCAAAACAGCAGTAAGAAACATTCTCGTAGAAGCCGCCAGTGTACTTCAGCCAAACAAACTGGGCTTTGGGGTCTCTCAAGACAGAGAAGCGGTAGCTCATGCGGCAAGGGCCTACATCAGGGACCTACCAAAAGACTAGGCCGTAGTCAAACTTGACTTTAGAAATGCCTTTAATATGGTGAAAAGAGATGTGGTCTTGCCAGCTGTTCGGGATCGGTTCCCCAGTCTTTTTCCCTTCATTTCATCTGGCTACAGCAAACCCTCAATTCTTTTGTTTTGCGAACATGAAATTCCTTGATCAGAGGGTGTACAGGAGGGAGACCCACTCGCTTCATTTCTCTTCTGCTTAGCAGTAAGAGAACTAGTCTTGAGACTCATCGTCAATCCCTACAAGTGTTCGAACAATCCTTCCTGAAGCCTCTACTACCACTCCATTAAAGAGCACCCTCTTGGGAGCACCACTGGGACATCAGGTCATCGACACAGTCCTCAAGGACAAACTGAATGACTTGAAGAGAATGGAGGAGAGAAAAAGGGATCTTGATGCCCATAATTATTATCCATCAAGTAATTCATTACTTATTTTTTCATTCTTTTGTTCAGGCGGAAGGCGTTCCTCTGACACTCAAAAATCTCTGATATTGTCATAACGCCACAAGACTTCGAAAAAGCAATAAAAGGCATTCCCATGCACTCCGCCCCAGGCCCAGATTCATGGGACTCCGTGTTCATCAAGATCTGCAAAAAGCCTCTGTCACGTGCCTACAGCATTATACAGAGAGGGAGCATGGACGCAGGGGTCATCCCACACTCACTAAAACAACAGACATAGCCCCACTCTACAAAGGTGGCAGTAAAGCAATTGCAAAGAACTACAGACCGATAGCACTAACGTCCCATATCATAAAAATTTTTGAAAGGATTCTAAGAAGCCAGATCGCCAACCACCTAGATTCCCATCAGTTACACAACCCAGGGCAACATGGTTTAGAGCAGGTCGATCTTGCCTGTCCCAGCTACTGGACCACTGTGACAAGGTCCTGGATGCTGTAGAGGATAAACAAAATGCAGATGTACTATACAAAGACTTTGCAAAAGTCTTCGGTAAGTGCGACCACGGTGTAATAGCTCACAAAATGTGTGATGCAGGAATGATACAAAAAGTTAGCAGATGGATCTATAACTTCCTAACAAACAGAACACAAAAATTAATAGTAATTAAAGTAAAGTCTGAGGCAGCTACGGTGAAAAGCTGTGTTCCAGAAGGCACAGTACTCGCTTCCATCTTGTTCCTCATGCTTACATATGACATAAACAGAGATGTAAGCCATAGCTCTATGTATCAAGGTTCACAACAAATTCTAACCATACGAAAGAGCGAAAAAGTAATGTGAAGGATCTGGGAGTGATAATGTCAGAGGATTTCACCTTCAAAGACCACAACAATGTATCTACCGCATCTGCTAGAAAAGTGATAGGATGGATAGTGAGGAACTTGAACACTAGAGACTCCAAGCCCATGTTGATTCTTTTCAAATCGCTTGATGTCTCTAGGCTGGAATACTATTGTACACTAACTGCCCCCTTCAAGGCAGGCGAAACTGTTGACTTGAGGAGTGTACAAAGAACTTTCATGGCACACAAAAGTACTATAAGGCACCTAAATTACTGGGAACGGTTGAAGTCTTATCATTTGTATTCCCTTGAACGCAGACGAGAAAGATACATGATAAGGTACACTTGGAAAATCCTAGAAGGATTAGTACCAAACTTACAAACGAAAATCACTCCTTATAAAAGCAAAAGACTCCGCAGGAGATGCAACATTTCCCCAATGAGAAGCAGGAGCGGGACGAGTCCAATGAGAGACAAAATAGTAAATGTCAGGGACCCAAGACTGTTCAACTGCCTCCCAGCATACATAAAGGGAATTACCAATGGACCTCTGGCTGTCTTCAAGAAGCCCCTGGACAGGCACCTAAAATTAGTACCTGACCAGCCGGACTGTGGTTCGTACGTCAGTTTGCGAGCTGCCAGCAATAACAGCCTGGTTGACCAAATCCTGATCCACCACGAGGCATGGCCTCAGACCGCGGCGGCGTTGGTCCTTGAAACCCTCTCCAGGTATACTCCAGGTAAGACAAAACTTTATTAATACAAGTAAAATAAAAATGACTCTTAAATCAAGATAGTATTTATCCTTAAGCCTGAAAGGCTAATATTGCTAAATAATTATAGCGGTGTTGTAGATTAGCGGTGTCATGTTAAGTAGTGTTGGAGACAGATGGATGAAGTCTCCGTGAAGGAGCGTAGGCTCGTAATGATCTTGGCTGGTGGTAGAGTCACTTGATGCTGCTGGCTGATGTAGGTGCCGAGGTTAGAAATGGGCTGGATAGATGGGTGAGTACTCAATCGGCACGTAGGACAGTGTAATTTCCCACCGCACTTACGAGTAGCATTGTGAATTCCGACAAGAAGAGCAGCTGCGTGACGGAGGATCAGCGACGACTCTGGTATCAATTTAGTAGCTCAGCACTGTACGCTCGGGAACTGTAAAAGCTGACCAGCAAATGTGATAGGAATGAAGAATACAAACAACAACAAAATAATACGTACCGGAGGTAACAGCTGAGGGCCACAACAATAGTAGAATATTAATTGTGTTAACAGTACGTACGAGAGACAATCACCAGTGAGCAACCCAATACATCTTATTAGAGCAGGTGGGACTCCCGACGCTCAATTTATCAAGTAAACAATTCAGAAGGGCGTTACAGGCGGCGGATTCCCCTACTCTGGCAAACCATTCGTAAAGACACACTTCACTAATATGCCTAATTTACATAACCTTGAAGTTTTCCCTTACAAGGACTAGAAGCAGAATTTTGGAAGCAGCAGTGATCCACCTCACCAAAACCATTGAAAAAAAGAACAGTGGAATGTACATGATGGCTGGAACTACTGCTCACATTGCTCCTGATTCACATAATATACATAATATATTTTTCACCTGACTCCCACCTTCTGATCTCGCTAATACTTAACCTCACAAAACTTATTTAGCAATTTAATGACCTCATGTGTGACCAGTTCCGTAGACTGATGACGGTGCGTCCGGACTTTCTCTGAGCCCGACCTCAAGCTGCTTTTTTTTCAATTGATCCTTCCTGTGTATTGATAAAGTCCAATCACGGGAAAAACGTTGTATTAAATGAATCCACTGCTACCTGTATTTATGTCCAATTTTCCACTACCACCACACTTAAACTATGCTAGTCACAGACATGTTATCTGATATTGTTGGCTTACTGATCGCTGGTAATTGCTGTATAGAGGTAAAATATAAAAGGATAAAGAATAAATCATCAGAAACTAAAAATACTGTTCTCAGGTTTTATTCTGTGTATATTTGTTTACAGGAACCGAAATTACGTTCCAATATAATGGACTGTCTATCAATGGCTTTGCTTCATTACAGTCACTTGATCTTTTTCCCGACGAAACGTACAACAAAAGTTCACTGATATTGCGCAATAATATTCCTTATTCTTGGCTTTCCATTATTTATTCTACAGTTTGTGTCTATTCAGGCAAATGGAACACGGTCTGCTTTTTGTATCTTTCCCTTTCTCTCTCATTCTTCTCCCTCTCCATGTCTTAAACTCGTCCCCAGAGATTTTTCTTTGAGCTGCTAAAAGGACACGTGAGAAATTAATATCATATTTACAGTGGCAATGTTCCGCTCTCCAGGAGTTTTGTTAAGCTGTTACAAAGAATACTGGAACATAAAGTATATGTATAGGTAACAATGTGAGGTAAACAGCATAAGCACCGCTGTAGGTTAACTGGCTCATGTTGGTAGTTGTAGTAGTAGTAGTATTAGCAGTAGTAGTTGTAGTTAATATTAGTAGTAGTAGTCGTACTTGCATTAGTAATACTTCAGTGATGATGAAGCTTCCTTTCCTCTGTTTAATAATTTTTGGAATGGCGATGATTCAAAGCGTTTTCGTTTGCTGACAATTGGTTCTTTAATCACATGGTGAGCGTCGTTAAGTCTCTTCAAATGGTTGGTGGATTTCTGGTGTTGTACACAAGCGTTGCTCAAGTTATCGCTCCTGCAAGCGCTGATGTGTATATTGAGACGTGTTTCCAGGATACGTGCTATTTCAACGACGTATCCTTTGTCACAGCCTCCACCGTGGATTGAGTCAACGCTCGCATTAACTGATTCGAAGTTTGTCTATTTGGTCCTGGTCTGGTGTTTAAGGTGCTGGTTGCGTTGGCAACTCTGGTGCTGGCTTGTGCGAATACTTTGGGAAGGATTATAATTTTGTTAGGAGTGATGTTAGTGAAAGAATTAATAATTTGGTGGCCATTTTTCTTACAGTCCTTGATGAAGAAGAAAGGTTGGAAAATGTAGGTCGGTGAACTTTTGGTGCATGTGTACACACTCCTCGCCAAGACACTCTGGAGTGTAAATTCGGTAAACTCTTAAAGAAAATCTAATGTGAGGCCTCTTTTGTAATGGAAGTGTGTGAGTTCACTTTTGTTCATAGGTTTACTGTAAACTTGGAATCTTAGAGTGCTGTCTACTCTAGGATGAGGACATCGAGAAATGGTAACCTGTCAATGAACTCTTTAAGTATGAACTAGATGGTCAGTTCATCTACGTTGAGCCTTCTCTGGAGATTCTGCACGTCAAAACGCGAAAGAGAGACAGAAAAGATTTTTAATTTTCTGTACTTTATCGAATCACAGGTCATAGCCAAATAATCTAGACAAAGTGGCTAGAATTGTTCAAGAGGTGAATGGTGGAAGATGAGAAGTTTGAGGTAATAAGATGCCAAAATATCCAATATAGCATATTACGTAACACAAGTTTGTTCCCAGGATGGAACACCCTTTACCGAACAGGGGAACATTTATGGTGCTTTCTTTGTGTATTGTATTTTCATTTGTATGTCATTGTTATTTATAAATGTCATACTCACTTCAGTTACTTATGAAAATAATTACTTATGACCAAACATTAACCCAATTACTGGAAAACCTTCAGAAACTTACCATCATTCAGAAGTGAAATTTGGGGAAATATATAAACTGTTGCATCAAATGTCCATCCTGAGATGACTGATAACAATCCATGAGAAGTTTCTACAACCTGAGAGTTTAATAAATTGTGAGTCGTTTGTATATCCAAGTAATTTATTTTTACTTGGGGGTTGTTTTAGTCTCTTAGAAGTTGTGTCAGCGAGGGAGACATGAACACACCCTGTGAACTGTGTTAACTTTTGCGCCCTGTTAACGTACTGGGAGTTGTGATAAATAACAGATTGTGATAACCTAAGAGTTAAGGTATTCTAGTTGTTAAATTTATAGATTTCGTAAGAGTCGTGTAAACATACAGTGCATCAGCTCTTGAGTGTTACACCAAGGCTTGCCTGTGAGGGAGAAGTTCAATAGATAGGAGTAGCGAGGGAGTATATAGCAACAATATGCCAGCTACTTGTTAAGGTAGGGTAAGTCAAGCTCCCGCTATCCCCCCCCCCCTTTTTCCCCCTCACCAAAAGTGATAGTTTGATTGCCGGCTGCTTGTTAAGGTAGGGTCAGTCTATCTCCTGCTATCCTTTCCCCTCCCTTCTCCCCCCCCCCCCGAAAGGTGACGTGCGGGGCTCCGGTCAAACAATAAATCACTCGACTCACAGCTCCCAACACTACTCTTGAAAGGACAGAGAGGGTCACCTGCTAATCAACGAGTAGAAATTGAAAGGGGCAGACTAACGTTCTGAGGTGTCCCAATTTCTGATCCACTTATCTGTTTGTGTATGCAAGTAGCGGGATATAACCCCTCATCATTGCAGTGGAAGAAAACCTGCTTTCCTGACATCTGGATGGATTATTGACGGCTAGAAAATTTGTGAAGAACGAGCCGGCAACGGCAACGGCTACGATTTCAACAACACGCAGTCTACTCCGTCTGCGGTCTTCTTTGCCCTTCCCCAATCTTCCTGAATTTGCACTTGGTGGGGTTGAACTCCAGGAGCCAGTTGCTGGCCCAGGCCTGGAGCCTGTCCAGATCCCTTTGTAGTTCTGCCTGGTCCTCGTCCGATTGGATTCTTCTCATCAACTTCACATCATCTGCAAACAGGTACACCTCGGAATCTATTCCTTCCGTTATGTCGTTCACAAATAACAGCACCGGTCCTAGGACTGACCCCTATGGAACCCCACTCGTCTCAAGCGCCCACTCTGACACCTCGCCACGTACCATGACTCGCTGTTGTCTTCCTGACAGGTATCCCCTGATCCATTGTAGTGCCTTCCTTGGTATCCCTGCCTGGTCCTCCAGCTTTTGCACTAATCTCTTGTGTGGAACTGTGTCAAACGCCTTATAGTCCAAGAAAATGTAACCTATCCACCCCTCTCTCTCTTGTCTTACTGCTGTCACCTTGTCAGAGAACTCCAGTAGGTTTGTGACACAGGATTTCCTGTCCCTGAAAACCGTGCTGGCTGTCGTTGATAAGCTCATTCCTGTCTAGGTGTTCCACCACTCTTCTCATGATAATCTTCTCCATGACTTTACATGTCAATGACACTGGCCTGCAGTTTAGTGCTTCGTGTCTGTCTCTTTTTTTTTTAAATTTTGACTACATTTTCTGTCTTCCAAACCTCAGGTAGTCGCCCTGTTTCGATAGATTTGTTGAATATTGTTGTTAAAGGTACACATAGCGCCTCTGCTCCCTCTCTCAGGACCCATGGAGAGATGTTATCCAGCCTTTGAGATATCGAGCTCACTCAGCAGCCTCTTCATTTCTTCCTCGGTTGTATGTATTTTGTCCAACACTTGATGGTGTACCCCACCTTTCAGTCTTTTTGGAGTCCCTTCTGTCTTCTCTGTGAACACTTCTTTGAATCTCATGTTGAGTTCCTCACATACTTCGTAATCGTTCTTATGATCTCTCCACCTTCCTTCCTTAGCATGATTACCTGGTCCTTGACTCTTCTTTTTCTCCTGATGTGGCTGTACAACAGCTTCGAGTCAGATTTGGTTTTCACTGCTATTCATTTCTGGCTCTACGACTTCTCTCCTTATTCTCCTGGGTCCTTTGCCTCTATACTTCTTCCACTCTCTAGCACATTTAATTTTTGGCCTCTTTACACCTTTGGGTGAACCAAGGGTTCATTCTACCTTTCTCGTTGTTTCTGTTATCTTTGGGTACAAACCTCTCCTCATTTTCCTTGCATATTGTTATCACATATCCCATCATCTCGTTCACTGACTTTCCTGCCAGTTCTCTGTCCCACTGATTCCCGTGTAGGAAATTCTTCATGCCTGTGTGGTTCCCTCTCTTGTAGCTTGGCTTCATTCGTCCTGCCCTTCCTGCTTCCCTCTCCACTTGTAACTCTACTATGCATTCAAAGCTCAGAACACGTGATCACTGTCCCGACGGGTCTCTCATATGTGATGTCCTCAATGTCTTCACTACTCAAGGTGAGTACTAGGTCCATTCTTGCTTGTTCATCCTCTCCTGTCTCTCTCAGGTAGTATCACTAACTTGTTTGTACATGAGGTTTTCCAGTATCACCTCCATCATGTTGATTTCCTTGTGGTTGAAGTCACCCATGATCAGTAGGTTTGCCCTGCTTGCATGAGCCCTTCTGGCCACCTTAGCTATTGTGTCAACAGTCGCTCTATTACTCTCATCATACTCTTGCCTCGCCCTCCTACTGTTCTGTGGTGGGTTATACATCACTGCAATTACCAACATAGGACCTCCGGACAGAAGAGTTCCTATTAAGTAGTCTCTTGTTTCTCCTCTATCTCCTATCTCCAGCTCATCAAAATCCAATTGGTTTTGATGAGCAGTGCCACTCTTCCATTCCCTATCTTTCCTCAGGATCTGATGTCCTGTTGGAAAGATGGCATCTGTATCATTCCTGTGAGCTTTGTTTCTGTGAGAGCTATGATGTCTTGTGATGCCTTGTTGACTCTTTCACGCCATTCCTCCCACTTATTCGCTATTCTATCAGCGTTGGTGTACCATACCTTCAGTTTCCTCTCCAACATTGGGGTTCTGGGGGTCTGTGAGGGTGGGGGACCTGGCGGTGTGCTGGGGGATTCTAAGGTGTAGTGTAAGGAGGTGGCTGTAAGTGTACATTGTGGTTTGTTTCAGGATAGCATGCTAGGTTGTGGGATTCTAGG
Source organism: Cherax quadricarinatus (assembly GCF_038502225.1). Lineage (NCBI taxonomy): Eukaryota > Metazoa > Arthropoda > Malacostraca > Decapoda > Parastacidae > Cherax > Cherax quadricarinatus. The sequence goes on along the minus strand of NC_091330.1, from coordinate 30,100,782 downwards.
GGTGGTTTTATGTGTGCTTAAGCTGGTTGCTCTGCCCTGCTCTGGTTGTCCTCTGCTGATTCTGTTTTTGTCTCTTTTCCTAGCCCCTTTCGCTTCTGTGTCCTTCCCCTCAGGTGCTGTCATTCTGTTTTGTTCTGTCTTTATCTAGGAACACCTTATTGTATGTTGAAGATTCCTTCAGCCATGGTTTCGGTCTTGAAAATCAGCTTGACCAGATGATTTTTCCCCTTCAAGTACCCCCCTATTCTCTGAAAATTTACTCTCTCACTCATGTCCTCCTCGCCTATTTCTTTGATGTTATTAATCTCCTGTTTTTCTTACTGCCATCTTTCATTGTGCATCCTCCCTTCACTCTCCTGAAGCCCATGAATTAACACTGACCTTTCACTCTCTCCTCCCACTGTCTTTCCCTGTGTGTGTCTGGATCACGTTTGTACATGTCCATTGTTTCTCTCATTTTTTCCTGTAGCTCTTGGTGGCATGGTCATGCCTCTGCATAGGACCTATGCCCCTCTCCACTCTCTGCCCCCTCTCTTACTGCTGTCCTTGCTCCCATTCATTCCTTGGCCCTGCTTGGTGGTCTGATAGAGCCTTAGCGTTAGTCATGTCCCCAGGACAGTTCCAGAGATGGTACCTCTGGTACCACGCTCTTCTTGCCGAATAAGGCAAGCGAAAATTTGTTTATTCAAAAATTTCGCAAAAAACATTCTGAACCTGACGAAAAATATATATTTCATTGTGTATGTTTATCAAATTATTGTAACCTTATCTAAAATATATTTAGTTGAATTAGAATAGATTAAACTGCGCTTGTTATAAGATGATTAGGTAAGTTTTCTAAGGTGCATTTGGTACAAAATTATTAATGTTTACATTAACATAAATGAAAAAAATATATTTTAAACATATAACAGAATTTTTTTTCGAAAAGACTTAATTTTAAATGTTCTTGATAATTGACCAGTTTTACCTATTCGACACGACATATATTCCCTATTCACACACACTCACACATACACACGCGCACACACACACACACACACACACACACACACAATATATATATATATATATATATATATATATATATATATATATATATATATATATATACATATCTGGAAACCATTGTTTAACCATAGCCCGCAGTGGTCGATCAATGGGGCCGCTGAAGGCGATGCGTCTACGTAAGTCATTAAGATTTCTTGTGACTGGATCACCACCCACCAAGAACTGAGAATTAAAGTGAACCCAGAATATTAACACTAAAATACTTGCATCTTTGGGTGAATCAGCACTCGCTATTAGTAAACCTTCCCTGGGCCATACCAATACCATTATGTTAGGTATACCAGTATGGTAGGTATACCAGTATGGTTGGTATACCTGAATATAATTATGAAGACACTGACAGGGTGTATGAAAGTCTTAACTATCACGTCACGTAGTTTACATTTTACTAGACAACGTCACAATAAATAAAAGGAAAAAATTAGAAATTAATTTGAAATATAGTACAATCTTTGAATTAATTTGTGACGGGGAACTGAAAAAAAATATTAAAAGATAAGTTTTCATAATTTTTTTCAATGCAATGTTTTAATTAATTCGTAAGAAAAGTCATCTACACATTATGGTGAAGAAGAATTATACGACTATGTTTCTGGCAAGGTAATTGTTATTTCTTTCAGTCATTGATGTTAAAAATTGGATTATTTTTCTTTCGACGCTTCTGTGACGCATTTACGTCAGTCGCTACCAACTGTGTTGATACCATCTCACTGCCCACCCGCAGTAACATCCCTGGTACCAAAACTGTATATGAATCTAAGACAAGTTGTTATTCCTAGTACCCACATAGTATATAAACTAAGAGAAGTTATTCCTAGTACCCACATAGTATATAAGCTAAGAGAAGTTATTCCTAGTACCCACATAGTATATAAGCTAAGAGAAGTTATTCCTAGTACCCACATAGTATATAAACTAAGAGAAGTTATTCCTAGTACCCACATAGTATATAAGCTAAGAGAAGTTATTCCTAGTACCCACATAGTATATAAACTAAGACAAGTTATTCCTAGTACCCACATAGTATATAAACTAAGAGAAGTTATTCCTAGTACCCACATAGTATATAAGCTAAGACAAATTATTCCTAGTACCCACATAGTATATAAACTAAGAGAAGTTATTCCTAGTACCCACATAGTATATAAGCTAAGACAAGTTATTCCTAGTACCCACATAGTATATAAGCTAAGACAAGTTATTCCTAGTACCCACATAGTATATAAGCTAAGACAAGTTATTCCTAGTACCCACATAGTATATAAGCTAAGACAAGTTATCCTAGTACCCACACAGTATATAAACTAAGACAAGTTATTATTGATGAGTGACTATAAATAAACAAGAATGGAGGAGAATCAGTTCCTGGGCCAAGTGTGTGTGTGGCAGGTTCACTGCTGTACAATTTACCCACAAAGAGAATAAAAATATCTTCAGAAATTCTATTAAAAATATCTTCTTCAGAAGCTAGATTCTTTAATGAATATATTAAAGTTAGCTGGAAAACCCAGAGAATTTACTAAAACTCGGTACTACATGCTCTCTGAAACGGTGCAGCATCAAAGGTGGGAGGATATTGTAATGTCGACATCCAACAGGGCCTGGCTGGAAACATTTTTCTAATATCCTCCGTTCTCTGATGCTATCTAGGTTCTTAAATTAAGAACACGTGGCAACAGTCTTTTCTCCTATATTCTCTGGATTTTCTAGGTAACTGTCAATAATTCATTTAATTACAATGAAAGCTTATAGAGCAGTGGATGAGGTAGTATTGAGCAGTGGATGAGGTAGTATTGAGCAGTGGATGAGGTAGTATAGAACAGTGGATGAGGTAGTATAGAACAGTGGATGAGGTAGTATTGAGCAGTGGATGAGGTAGTATAGAACAGTGGATGAGGTAGTATTGAGCAGTGGATGAGGTAGTATAGAACAGTGGATGAGGTAGTATGGTCACAAGGATTGCTGGTGATACAACCAAGTCACAGAGGTAAATGTTAAACAAATCTTCTTATCGTAATCTAAGTGGTTGAGTGGTTATAGCAAATGGACTGCTACAAGCATGAACCACGGTTCGAGTCCCTCTCATTCTTCTGCATTTTCACTGACAGTGATTCATTACGACATGATAAATATATAGACACGTGCAACATCTGGATATCTTTCTTTGTAAACATATCGCTATCCGGTGGGTTAATCTATATAAATTCAAGGATATAATAGGAAGACTGTAGGACTATTTACAGAAGACGAGGTAATTAGTCCCTCAGTCTTGGACTTCGTGATTGACACCGAGGTCTTGAAGACTTTGAAGCACTGTAGACTGGCGCTTATATACTGGCAATAAATGAAGGACTTGCAACAGACGAGGGCACTGTTACTGGCAGGCGGGATGTCCCAGTAGAAGTACATCATACCCAAGGAATGTGCCAAGTTATCACTAACTCCGAGGTTTAGGGACTGATTACCTTGTCTTCTGCATAAAGTTCTACAGTCTTCTTATTATGTCTTGAATTTATATTAATAAATCCACTAGATGGCTAAACGATTACAAATAAAGATACTCATCTTCTCGGTGTTTAATACAGTTTATGTACATTACGACTTATCTTGTGTTTATAGACTATTAACGTAAATTAGTTGTATGAGAAGAGATGTACCATTAAAACTTCAGAGATTGTAAGAAATTACAGTAAAGTCACAGAGGGTTTCTGCTGTCACAGACAAGTCATAAATTGCGTCATATTTGAGAAATCATCCTATTTGTAAGCTTCATGTCTTGATGGAATAGTGATGGGGCCGCTAAATGCACGGACCACGGTGTTATCATTTGTACTCATTGACATAGACAAACTACATATCATTTACGGGAGAATATAAAAATGTGTCATTTATACATAATGTTTGGTGTGTTTATTATTGTTTCGTTATATCTTGTTTCTATCATTGCTCGTCATGTTAATTTTTACCTTTGTTAATGATCTTTTCAGCTGGAATGACAGTAATATTTTATACTCTTCTGGTTATCTGTTTATAATATGACGCAGTTGTATGAATGCATGACAGGATGCCATCATTACGGTGTCCTGTTATGTATTCATAGTACAAGTTGCAACTTGCTACTGGGATTTATCAGGTGGACATTGTGCTACTTTGTTCTGATTCTTATCTTTCTTTGCAATGTATCTGATAGTCAATACTGTTTCATATGTGCTCTCGTGAGTCAAGAGGTTAGCCATTATTTCTCATTATTTGATCAATCATAGGTACTCTATTTAGGATTTAGTCATTTCACGTATTTATTAACACTAACTGGGAAGCTCTGTGCTACAGCAACAAAACTCTCCCAGGCTTCTTTGGAAATTCTGAGAACTCCATGATTTTCCTGACTTGTGGTCCAGTGAAGATGCCAGTCTTCACCTTTGCCTCTGATAGCTTGGGAAAGAAGACTTGAAGATACTTGAAGGCTGCAGACTCTTTGTCAAGAGCTGTAACAAACTGTTTCATTAGCTCTAGTTTGATGTGTAATGGAGGGAACATAAACCAATGGTTTATGTTTGATATTATGCCATCCCATTGAGAATCCAATCCTTTGACAGAGATACCGGGGAAACTTGGTAAAATCTCCTTGGAGTCCAATCGAAAATGCAACCATTTTGAAGTCTCCAATAACCTCCCAGCCATACTTATCATAGTTCAAAGTTCCAATAGAAGTTTGACACTGTTTTAGTCCTCCTTAAGATGTAATGAATGAGCCAAGGGAAGGGATAGATGTTTGTTCCAATTGTGCAGAAGTACACCTTTTAGGCTTCTGGAGGAGCTGTCAATGAAGTCTCCACTCATATGGGTTACATGCAATTCCAGTTGCATCAAACAGGCCTGATACATCATTACATAGCGCAACCTGTCTTCATTAGTGAAGAAGCTTGAGAAATGTTGGTGACGTTTTCTTTAGCTTATCACTTGCACACTTTCTTACACCAAGTCCCATTCCTTGAGCTTTGAACTCAAAAGCTCAGCATTTGAATTTGTCAAGCCAAGAACTCTGATAAGGTCATTGAGGTCTGTTTGGCTTGGGTAATAAGGATTCCTCCCAACAACTTCATGTGTGAGATCATAGTCTTGTTCAGTGTGTTCTTCATTTTCTGATTTGCTGCTTTCCTCTTCTGACGGTTGACTTCTTTCTGGAGGTGTAGGTACAGGAAGATCAGCACTGTGTGGTACTGGTGCGATAGAAGTGAGAAGATCTGCATAAGAAATAGCAGATGCATTTTCCCCAGTTGGGTGTTTGGAAGGATCCACAAGACCCAGCCTCCAGCCTTACTGCCAGCCCAGACTCTCCTAGGGACACTACCCAAACCACCACAAAAACCGTAAATATACAACCATAATTGCACAAGACCGTGGCCCACAGTACAGATGTTGGAGAGGAGTCTCCTCCTTCTTCCTCTACTGGGGAAAGTAGATGGAATCCAGGACGGGGTGGCCCTGGCTTGGATACTGAGGATTATAGTGCAGTCCCAGAACCTGCAGAAATTGACAACACACCTCCCAACAATTCTCAACCAAAGGTGAATTTGTGCAAATATTATGCTTGGGGCATCTGTAAGCATGGAATAACAGGGGAAAAAAATGGGACATGCAACTTTGACCATCCCAAAAAATGTAGCGACCTCCTGTCTAAAGGAGTGTGTCGTTCTTCTTCCTGTACTTTCTTTCACCCAAAAATGTGCCACTCCTCGGTCCTCCAGAAGCAGTGTTACAACATCGAGTGCCCTGCATACCATCTAAAAGGGACCAGGAGACACAGACCCCACAAGACAAACAATAGTAGCTACGACAACCCAACTCCAGGTGATTTTTAGTAGCAGGAAACGAAAAAAGAAAATGGAAGGAAATAACAAAAATAGTCCACCACCTTGGAGCCTTGTTGGACTGGAGGCGCAGCCAGTGGCCACCCATGGCCCTCCAGAATTACAACTACTGATGCCAATAACAAAATCCCCCCAACAAACACAGAATACAACCTCGTTCATATTTGCTAATATACAGGGCCTTAAGCCATCCACCAACAACAAAATACCTTTTATCAGTGGACTTCTAGTGGAGTCTAATGCAATGTTTGCAGCCTTCACAGAGACTCACACAAAAGATCACTTTGACAGTTAAATATGGATAAGTGGTTACAACCTTTTTAGATGCGACAGAAAAAACAGGCAACAAGGGGGGGTTGGCCTGTATGTCAAAGAGTCCCTTATCTGCACGGAGTTGCTGAACACCACAAATGAGGTAGTTGAAGTTCTATCAATAAAGATCGAGAACCAAAACCTAGTCATTGTGGTTGTATACAAGCCACCAGATGCAACCTCACAACAGTTCAAGGAACAGCTACTGAAAATCGATTACTGTTTGGAAAACCTTCCAGCTCCATCCCCAAACATCTTACTGCTTGGTGATTTCAACCTAAGGCATACAAAATGGAAGAATGTAGCAAATAATGTTATAGCTGAAACAATCCCCGGAGGTAGCGCAGATGAAAGGTCACACACACATGAGCTACTAAGCCTCTGCGAAAAACACACCTTAAGCCAGCAGATAGTGGAGCCAACAAGACTAGAAAACACACTTGACCTTATCTTCACAAATAATGAGGACCTGATAAGAGACATAAGAATATCAAAAACAACTAATTCCGATCACAATCTAATCGAAGTCCAGACGTACATGCATAGGGGTCCTGAACAGCAGAATGCATGTACCTGTGAAGGTGTCTTCACAAAATACAATTTCAACAACAAGAACATCAACTGGGACCAGGTAAACCATGTCCTAAACGAAACATGTTGGGAAGATGTCTTAAATGACATGGATCCAAACCAGTGCCTTGAAAGGATCAACTTCCTGGTAGCCGAAGCATGTTCTAGGCATATTCCCCTAAGAAAGAAGAAGAGCAGGAGTAAACTGGAGAGAAAAAGACGCTCCCTCTACAGAAGACGACGAAGAGTCACTGAGCTCCTCAGGAGTGCTAGAATATCTGATACACGAAAGGAGGCGCTGACCAGGGAAGTGGAAACTATCGAACTTAAGCTAAATGACTCTTACAGGAACCAGGAGAGGCAGGAGGAGCTTAAAGCTATTAGTGAAATTGAAAGAAATTCAAAATATTTCTTTTCATATGCCAAAAACAAGGCAAATACCACATCTAGTATCGGGCCCTTACTCAGACAGGATGGGACTTACACAGATGACAACAAGGAAATGAGTGAAATATTGAAATCCCAGTACGACTCTGTGTTTAGTGAACCACTAATCGGTCTGAGGATCGACGACCCAAATGATTTCTTCATGAATGAGCCTCAAAACTCCATAAATGTATGCCAGATTTCCGACATTACCCTAACTCCGATAGATTTCGAAAAAGCCATTGACAACATGCCTATGCACTCAGTCCCGGGCCCAGACTCGTGGAACTCTGTTTTCATTAAGAACTGCAAGAAACCCCTCTCGCGTGCCCTAAGTACACTATGGAGGAGGAGCTTGGACATGGGTGAAATTCCACAGTCACTTAAAACAACGGATATAGCCCCACTCCATAAAGGTGGCAGCAAAGAATTAGCTAAGAACTATAGACCAATAGCTCTGACGTCCCACATCATAAAAATCTTTGAAAGAGTGCTAAGAAGCAGGATTGCAAATCACCTGGATTCCCAAAATCTGCACAATCCAGGGCAACATGGGTTCAGGGCAGGTCGCTCCTGCCTCTCACAACTACTGGATCACTATGACATGGCCTTGGATGCACTGGAAGAAAATCAGAATGCAGATGTAATATACACAGACTTTGCAAAAGCATTTGACAAATGCGATCATGGCGTAATAGCCCATAAAATACGTGCTAAAGGAATAACTGGGAAAGTGGGGAGATGGATCTTCAACTTCCTAACAAATCGAACACAAAGAGTAGTGGTCAACAGAGTTAAATCGGAGGCTGCCATAGTGAAGAGCTCTGTTCCACAAGGCACAGTACTCGCCCCCATCTTATTCCTTATCCTCATATCAGACATAAACAGAGATATACACCACAGCACCGTATCATCCTTTGCGGATGATACTAGGATCTGCATGAGGCTGTCATCTGCTGAGGACGCGGTTAACCTCCAAGAAGATATAAACAAAGTTTTCCAGTGGGCAACGGTAAACAATATGATGTTCAATGAGGACAAATTCCAACTACTCCGTTATGGAAAACTGGAGGAGATAATAACTAGAACAGAGTATACTACTGACTCCGGCCATACAATAGAGCGGAAAAATGATGTAAGGGACCTGGGAGTAGTAATGTCTGAGGATCTCACTTTCAAGGATCACAACAGTGCCACGATCGCACGTGCAAAGAAAATGATAGGATGGATAATGAGAACTTTCAAAACGAGAGATGCCAAGCCCATGATGATCCTTTTCAAATCACTTGTTCTCTCTAGGCTGGAATACTGCTGTACATTAACATCTCCATTCAAAGCAGGTGAAATCGCAGATCTAGAGAGTGTACAGAGATCCTTTACTGCACGTATAAGTTCTGTCAAGCACCTTAACTACTGGGAACGCTTGGAAGCACTTGACTTGTACTCGTTGGAACGCAGGAAGGAGAGATATATCATAATCTACACTTGGAAAATCTTGGAAGGAATGGTCCCAAATCTGCACACAGAAATCACTCCCTACGAAAGTAAAAGACTGGGCAGGCGATGCAAAATGCCCCCAATAAAAAGTAGGGGCGCCATTGGTACACTAAGAGAAAACACCATAAGTGTCCGGGGCCCAAAACTGTTCAACAGCCTCCCATCAAGCATTAGGGGAATTGCCAATAAACCCCTGGCTGCCTTCAAGAGAGAGCTGGACAGATACCTAAAGTCAGTGCCGGATCAGCCGGGCTGTGGCTCGTACGTTGGACTGCGTGCGGCCAGCAGTAACAGCCTAGTTGATCAGGCCCTGATCCATCGGGAGGCCTGGTCATGGACCGGGCCGCGGGGGCGTTGATCCCCGGAATAACCTCCAGGTAACCTCCAGGTAACCAGACAGAAGCAGCAGTTGGTTGAGTGATCAGTGGGTTCACACCATATTCTAGCAACACCAAACTTCATGGCTCTTTTTTCTTCTCTATACCATCCTGTAAAAGAACAAAATAATTAGTTTCTGTTACATTTCATTTAAAAAATGTTCCTACTCAAGATTTTACCCTTCATATAACTAATAACTTTCTTACCTTCCAATGTTTTCTTACAATGTTCACAAGCAACATGAGGCGCCCAGGTCTTGTCTTGGTCCACAACTGCCATGCCAAAATATCCTTTGTAAGCTTCACACATTTTTTACATGCTGTTACAGATAACTTCTTTGCTCATGTCTTAAAGAATTGACCACACGTGTAGTAGGATGCATCTGGAGAATGATTGCAGCGTCTTGATGCCATTTCACCTCTGATGTGTCTTCTCAGGCAGCCAGAGCTGAACTGAATGCTGGTCTGTGAGCCACTGTTTTTATATTTGTCAAGCAAGACCCTAGAACATAATAGTTTTGCATCAGTCTTTCTTGAAAGTGTTCCAGAAGTGTCCTGACCACAAGACTTATTATTATTATTATTATTATTATTATTATAATCAAAAAGAAAATGACCACAAGAGTAAAGTTCTGGGATCAAATTTTTTTTTTAAATTTTGTTTAGTTATAAAAAATTGGGAAATGCTGTTTTTTTTTCCCAGGAACACGACAAAAGTGAAATTTTGTTACGTAGTGTAATTTCACATAAACATATTACAAAAACACTAGTTGGTCTTACACTAGTGCTGTAATATGAGAGTTCGGGATACTGAATAAACATGATACAATTTATCATTTTTTACTATCATATAAAAACAATCTTTGGTGTAGAGGTATTCTATTGTAAATAATTTTTAATATATTAACATCTGATAAAAACCTATTATCTTTGGTACATATATATACATGCTACAATAATAAATTATAATTAACATCTTTGTACAAATATTATATATGTATATATATATATATATATATATATATATATATATATATATATATATATATATATATATATATATATATATATATATATAAATACTAAAATAATAATTTATAATCAACTCATGACCCTACCACACTCAGTCATACTACATTAGTTACACAGAGTTATACTACACTCCTTTCTCAGTATTACAACACTTTCTCTACCGTGTCACACGACACCCTTATCTCTGTCACACGACACTCCTTCTCTACCGTGTCCACATGACACCCTTGTCTCTGCGTCACACACACCATCTCTACTGTGTCCACTTGACACCCTTGTCTCTGCGTCACACACACACCATCTCTACTGTGTCCACATGACACTCTTGTCTCTGTTATAACACTTTCTCGGCTGTGTCACCCGCATAGCGTCTTTCTCTTCAGAGGACAGCCAAACACTACACTCCGGTAGATCAGCCGGATGCCAGTAAAGTTTACCAAGGCCTGCAGGTTGAAGTCCGCAAAACTGGCCAGTAAAACCAGAGGCCCACAATAACTGAAGCCAGCAGACTAAGCGAGCCCTCAGGTAACTGAAGTCCACAGGGATCTAAGTAACTAGTAAAACTATAGCCAAGAGGCCCACAGTTGACTGAAGTCAGCAGACATCCCCTTCAAATGTACTCCGTGAGGTAGTCTTGAGAATACTCTCTATAAGGCCAGTAGATGTAAACCGTAAGGTGTTTTGGTTAATATTATCTACTGCCAGTAGATGTATACTGTAAGGTGGTCTGGTAAATACTTTCTACTACCAGTAGATGTATACCGTAAGGTGGTCTGGTAAATACTTTCTACTACCAGTAGATGTATACCGTAAGGTGGTCTGGTAAATACTTTCTACTACTAGTAGATGTATACCGTAAGTTGGTCTGGTAAATACTTTCTACTACCAGTAGATGTATACTGTAAGGTGGTCTGGTAAATACTTTCTACTACCAGTAGATGTATACCGTAAGGTGGTCTGGTAAATACTGTTTTTAAGGCCGGCTCAACAGTCCCCACATTGGGTTTGATGACGTACCCAGTGGTACTGCAGGCCGGCAGGTTAGCAATCTAACCACTAGTTTGGCAGGAGGCTGCCACACATGATATATTTTCTGACATTTGACTGAACCAATTTGCATATGTAGTTTGTCAACCAAACTCATATTGATAAGCATGACACATGTTCAACAGTTAGGTATCTTTATTCCGAAACGTTTCAGCTACACACTAGGTTTCTTCAGTCGAGAACAGACAAGTTTTTTTTTATATTTTATTTAAAACATGACATTACAAAAATGTAATATATAAAACTCATGTAGGGCTATAAAATTAACACAATCCTACCTACAGCTAACATTACACACCACACTTACAACTTCGTGTCATTGTCCTCATCGCTCTCGGGCCGTGTGGGCCTATTCCGCAAACGCTCCTCAGTTGCCTGACTGCAGTGGTGTGAGGTGGTGATTGTCGCGCCTCTGCCGTCAAACCAGGAGAACTACCATCAGTCAACATGGTATTTAGTCATAGACACAGGATCAACACTGTCGACGTTGAGCTTCTCCGAGGGGCAATAACGCCAGTTATCTAAAATCATCAGAGAGACGTATGGCATTCAGGATGGAGAGTTGTACGGGGTAGTCTTAAACGGAGCACATAGAATTTTTGTGAAACTGCTCTCAGCAACGGTCTATGAATCGTTGGTCAACCGTTTTCAGGACGTAAGTCTTGATGAAACACCAGCTGTTCGTGTGAGGATGGTCGATGTATCCAGGCATTATACATGGATCAAACTGCATAATGTCCCCTTTGAGGCTAATGAGACAGACATCAGAAGAGTTTTTGAGGAATATGGGACTGTTCATTTGGCCCAGCATGGTATGTGGGTGACGGGTGCCTATGCAAGTCTGCCGGAAGGCACTTTAAACCTAAAAATGACATTACGACACCCCATACCGTCATACGTGTACCTACAGGAATTCAGGACACAAATCATGGTTTCGTACGCCGGGCAAAGACGTACATGCCGACTATGTGGGGAATATGATCACACAGCGGCGGCATGTGGGAAGCGGCAACGAGCTCCTGGCCCAGAGGTGGAGACATCTGCTTCTACAACGGTGGGAGCAGGTGCGGATCAACGACGTGAAGGAGGGCGTGGTCATCTAAGGAGCGAGATAGTGGATGAGGCGCATAAGGCTTGGGGAGAGGGTGAGGCCCTTGACCAGTTACCTGGCCCAGTGACACTTCCAGAAGATAGAGACGAGTAGAAAGTACAGGAGGAAGTGTTGGAAATTGAGGAGGAATTAGCTGAGGTGCTGAAGTCTTTGTCACCGCCTGAGGAGGAGGCCGCACCTGTGAAGGTGGTAGATGACGAGTTGACGGTTGCGGTGAATCAACGACCGGAGAACTGTCCGGACGACAGTAGTGACAGTGTGACTGGGGTGTCAACGGGATCATTGAAACAGTGTACAGTGGAGGTTGAGGTACATTGTGAGGCATCCCCAGACCAAGCTATGGAGGATGCAATTGTCACAAGGAAGAGGGCCGCTGCGTCGGATTCGGATGATGTCCTAACGCCAGAGCAGCGGCCTGGGAAGCAAATATGGGCTGAAGGTGAAGGTAGTGGTGGCCACGACAGGAGGCACCGAAAGAAGGGGGGGGAGAGAGGAAAATGTGAAGGTGACAAGTGGACCCATAAGCTCTGGTGCCCACCGGAAAAGTGAAGAGAGGAGGCAGGGGTGGAAACTTTAATAGGCCTCCTGTGTATGACAGTAAATGTTAATGGTTTGTGTAATAGTGTAAAGAGAGAATGGTTTAGATTGTTTCTGAATAAATCTAGAGTGGATGTTGTGTTCCTTCAGAAACATAATTTTAAAGAAAGTAGGGTGCTGGAGGTGGCAGGGTTTCAGGTGGTAACCCTGCCATCTGCCCATTTGAAAGGAGGGGTGGGTATACTAATTAGGGAGGTGAGCCCATTTGTTTTGCAGAGAAGTGAGGGGAGGGAGGGGGAAGGGTGTTGCGCATGGATGGTTGGTGGATTGGCAAACGTGTGGCCTTTATAAGCATGTACACGCCTGCAGAGAATAACGTACAGGTGAAGCAGGAGTTTTGTGTGTAAGGACCTTGTGTTTTTCTTCCGTGCATTACCGGAGGTGGCAATAGTAGGAGGTGATTGGAATTGCATTATTAGAAGGGCCGATGTGGAACCGAAAGGGGCAGGCTATGTGTCGGTGACCCTCAGCGATTTAATGAGGGATATTCGGTTATGGGACGCATTTGAGGGGGGGGGCGTGGGAGACAAAGCATACGTTTGTTAGGAGTGGGTATGCAGCGAGGTTAGATAGAGCGTATCTTTCTCACAGGGTTGTAGTGCGATCTTTTAAAACTGTTGAAGTAGCATGGTCGGATCATAGAGCAGTGTTGGTGGAGGTTGGGTGGGAGGAGCTTGCGGAAATATACAGGAGTTACTGGAAATTAAATATAAGTGTATTGAGTGATGAGGAGGGGTTAGAGGGATTTTCTGTCCTATGGAAGGAGCTTAGCGAGGATGCACAGGGGGTGGACAATGTCGTGAAATGGTGGGATTGTGTAATCAAGGAAAGGATTAGGAAATATTATGTGAGGGAGGGTAAACGTATAAATAATTTAAAATATGGACTTTCAAATTATTTAGAGGACAGGTTAAGGGGTTGTTATGGCCAGGGGGCTATGAGGGGCAACTATCCTATGGATGAAATTGTCGAGGTCAAGGGGAGACTGAAGGAGTTACAAAATGAGAGGTTTCAAGTGGTAAGGGTGCAGGCAGGGGTTGAGGAGGTGCTTTGGGGAGACTAGCTATCGACGTGTGTATTGCGACGTCAAAAACAAAGACAGCAGGTTACAGCTATTCCGAGGTTTGAGGTTCATGAGATGGTGGGCGGTTATAGGGTGGGTCAGGAGATATGAACTATGAAAGGAATGTGTGCATATGCGGATAAATGGTATGCAAGGTATTGGACAAGTGGGAGGGTGGGGAATGTGGCTTCAGAGAAGGTGTGTGAGTATGTGACGTGTAATTTAGGGAATAGTGATAGGAAGGCTTTAGGAGGGGTAATAACAGAAGAGGAAATAGAGTTGGCTTTAAGGGGAATGAGGAAGGGCAAAGCTCCGGGAATAGACGGTCTCCCGGCTGAATTTTATCTACAACATTGGGAGGTGATAAGGGGTTTCATGGTTAGGTTATTAAATCAGATGAAGGAGAAGGGTGTGATGGGGGACAAGCAAGCAACAGCAGTTGTAGTTTTGGTCCCAAAGGGTAAGGGGCAGCACACCCTCAAGGAGTACCGTGCCATATCGCTGTTATGTGCAGATTATAAGTTGTTTGCTAAAGTCTTGGGTAATCAGTTTAAATGTGTGGTAGGGAGAGTATTTTCGAAAACGCAGTATGGATTGCCTAGAAGGTCGATGATTGAAGGTCATGGAATATTGAGAAGTTTTGTGGAATCAAAAGGGGGGGAGGGGGGCGGCGTTGTTGGCTTTAGGCTGGCAGGGGGCCTATGACAGAGTGGAAAGGGGAGCATTGGGAGCTATACTTAGGAGGCAGGGTTATGGGGAAGAAATAGTTAGTTGGGTAACCACGTTGTACAAAGGGGCTAAGATGAGGGTACAGGGATGCTTGGGGGAGGAGATTGTAATGGGTAGGGGACTTAGGCAGGGGTGTCCCATGTCACAAATATTGTCTGCGTGCATTCAGGACCCCTTCTATAGAATGGTTGAGCGTTGTGTATGTAACACGAGTGGGGGTGTGAGGGAGGTAGGGAAAGTGTGGCCTGGAATAATAGGATATGTAGATGATACAACAGTCCTGGTTCGGGAAGGGATGGCGTTGGGGGTTTTGGATGATGTGTAATTGTTTGGAAGTGCAACAGGGATGCAGGTAAATAGTGAGAAGTCAATGGTCATGGGGTTGGGTGATTGGGTGAAGGTGGGAGAAAATGTAACGTTGTGAGGAAACAAACGGCGTCTTTAAAAATTTGTGGTATCATCTATAAGGATGACTTGGATGCTGCTCGAGAGGAAAACTCAAATAGGTTGATGGAAAGGATCCTGGGGCGTCTGGGTGCATTGCGACCTCATCATCTGACTCTCGTGCGAAGAGTGATTGCAATAAATGCATTATTGTGTAGTAAGGTTTGGCACGTAGCAGCCGTGTTCCCAATAACAGGGACAGTGATTGTGGGAATTCTGAAACGGGTATTTAAATTTTTGTGGGGTTCAAGGTGCGATTTTTTTTTTTATATTTTTATTTAAAAGGACACAGTACAAGATATAAATAAATAAAAGAACACGATAATTAACCGTTTGCAAATACAATGAACTACCATCAACTCCATAGCATACCCTAAGTGTTACATTCATATTGTATTGAAGGATATACCATCACCGAACAATGAAAAGAACAGGATAACACCTGCTCAGAAAATACATTAACAAAGTCTATACCTACAATTCCTGCCTGTTATACAGTACAATAAGACCCTCTTGCACAAAGTACACAGATGATATGATACAGCATACGAAGGATAAAATTACACATTACAATAATTAAACAAAAGACAAACCTAACCCTACAATAAAATTGCAAAGACATACCACAATAATACTTTCCGCAAATAGCAGGAAACTCTTGACAGAATAAAGAGCGAGAGAGCTCCAGCAGCAAACAAAAACATTAGCAAAAACAAAAACTCTCAATTTATGTCTATGCCCACACAAATCCCCCACAGCTCTTTACAATTAGACCCCTTGTACAAAGTGCACAGTAAATATCATACAACATACAAAAGTTAAAATTATACAAAATATTAACTTAAACATTAGGCAAACTAAAGCCTACAATAAACATTACATTGGTACATATCACAATGAAACTCCCCACATAAAAACTGGGCAGGAAACACCCGCAAGTAAAAGACAGAACATTATATATGCAAGTACAACCCGTACAACTAACAAAATCCTAACTTAAGGTATCAAAACTGTCTAGTTACAGTACATAAAATCCTTATCTCCCTATTTGAAACACAATAGTACATCATTGCTAAAATTAAATTGTGCAATGCACAGACATGAGAAAGTATATAACAATCCTAAATCTGGCATTGAATAAAACAATAACAGGAAGTACTTGCAGCTAAATCTTAGACCTACATATATGCAATAAACAGCCCATACTATCGGACTTTTGACCTACTTAGCAAGCTTAACGTCCCCAAACACCTATTCCAAAGTAATTCCAAACACAGCCTATGGACATGCTTAGTAAAACAATGGACCAAATTCACATAAAGTATAAATGGTCACAAGGCATGCCATTTTATAAACCACTAGAATAGATGCCTAAGCCACCAATCCCTGACAGTTAGTTCAATAATTATCCCATTACAAAAAAAAAAAGAACTATATAACTTACATGTGGAACTAAACCGAAAACAGGGTGACTTTGACCGAATTAAAAGATGAATTAACTCGCAAGGAACACAACCAGGTCTCAAATTGAAGCCCTCACATACTCCACCCACACATCACATACAACACAACCTCCACAACCTTACCATGCCCACCATTCACCAAAGGAGACCAGCTCCTTGCCCTCCCCCATGATCCCGGAGGAGTTTCGCCACAGAGATGTTATGATAACCCTCCGAGAAACTGGACTCCCAACGCCCCCCATATATTAATCTATTCCTACACATTGTTCTATAGAACCTAGCTGCTAAAACTTTTATCCTCAACTGACCTTGAACCTCCCTCATTCCCCAAGAAACATGCAAATAATCCGCCATAACATACATGAAAGCCCTTCCCACTGCTCCTGATACCCCACTAACATCCATCGACAAGGTTCTAAGAAACGACCAACTCCCCCCCCAACAGCCTGATAACACCCGCCATCCAGACCCTCACCCCCTCAAAGACGAGCAAAAATATACCACATGATAGGCGGTTTCCTCCTCCCCACAGAACAAGCATGTCGCCTCCCTCACCAACCCCATTTTATGCAACACATGCTTGGATGCTACTACCCCCATGAGGAAACGGTATACCAACTCCCTGACCCTTGCTGGTATCCTAAGCAGCCTGAACTCCCTCCATATCACCTGCCAGTTATACATGGGGTACACAGTAACCCCCTGTAAGACACCCCTATCCCACAGTGCACCCACCAATGTTTTAACCCTCAATATTGAAACCTGTCGCACTGTTAATAAGATCCTCAGCAAATCCTCGCAATCTCTCAAGTCCTTGCCACTCCACCAGTTTCTAGCATCCCTCATCACCCTACCCACCCTAACACCCCCCTTCCCCCACCCTAATATACCTCTGCTTAATATATAAGGCCATCACCCTAGGCCCCAAAGCCAACAATCCCAGACCCCCCCATTTCACATCCGTCATAACCACCTCCTTAGATAACCAGGCCCTTCCAAACCCCCACACAAACCTCAAAACCCTCCTCTGTATTTCCTGAATGTCCTGCACCCGCAAAGGGAACACTTCTGCCTCACCCCATACCTTACTCTACACAAGCGAGTTAATAACCAAAACCCTCTGCTGTAACACCAATTCGCTAACCCTTAAACCTCTAAGCTTGCCCAGAACCCTACTTGTGACTAATTCAGAGTTGATCCTCCTGCAATCCTGCACCTGTGCTATATACCAAATCCCACAAATCCTAAGTCTGTCACCAACTGACCATCCCATCCCCTCCCCCAATCTTCCCCCAACCCAAGTCCCTACCTCAAATAACCTCGACTTTGCAAGATTAACTTCCATACCCGAAACATCCCCAAAACCCTTAATTACCTCACCCACCCTTCTTAAAACCCCCCCACTCATTACCAGAACAGTGGTGTCATCAACATAACCCACAATTCCCCCCATGCAGCCCCCCTCTAACCCCTGCAATTCCTTCTCCACAGCCTCAAAGAAAGGATGCTGCACACATGCAAAGAGCAACTGCGAGAGCAGGCAACCCTGCCTTAAGCCCTGTTCCATCAGCTCCGGCTCCCCCAGCCTTCCATTAACCTGCACCCTCATAATTGCCCCCTCATATAGAGAGTGCACCCATCTCACTACCCCCCGTCCAAAACCCAACTTCTCCAGACCCATAAAAATTCCCTCTTCACACAGTCATAAGCCTTAACCCAATCCAAACCAAGGATGCCCCCTCCTGGGCAGTTCTCTATAAAATCCCTTATCCTACTGTGCCCATTTTTCATACTTCGTCCCGGGATCCCATACTGACCTCTATGTATGACAGCCCCAATTACCTTCTTTAATCTATTACCCAATATCTTTGCAAAAATTTTATAATCCGAACACGTTAATGACAACAGACAATAATCACTCAAACCCTCCCCCTCCCTCCCCTTCGGCACCAAGACAACAATCCAATTTTTCTGTGTTTGCCCCATCCTACCACTGCTCAACATATAATTCAGAACTTCCACTAGGCTCTTCCTCAGACTCTCTCAATGTGCTCTATAAAAAATCATTAGATAAACCATATATTCCTGGTGCCTTTCCCTGACTCAACCCTTGCACCACCTCCCCCACCTCTGCCTCCATAATGCTGCCCTCCAACATGTCCCTGTCCCCCTGCCCCAAATCCAGATGTGCTCCGATAACCCCAAATGAATCCAACCCAACAACCCCCTCCTTCCTCTTCCACTTCTCCCGAAACCAATAATCTGCGTACCTACTGATACTGTCTGTAGCAGAAAGACCCTGACCCTGCACATAACCCCCCCTTCCCCACCACTAAATGTGCCACAGTAGTCCTCAACTGTCTGTCCTTGAATTTCCTTAGTACATACCTGGACGGCCTGTCACCTTTTAAGACGTCCTCCAAGCCCGCCCTGACTCGGAGTGCATCAAACCGTTCGTTATGAATCTCCACTAAACGACTTCTAAGTTCCCCCATAACACCATTCACACCATCCCTACCCCCCACCATAACAATCATTCACTGCCCCTCTAAGTAATTCTGCAGGCCAAACCGCCAACGTGCCCATTCCCTGCCACGTGCCTTGAAAAATTTCGCTATCTCCACCTTTGCATGCAACTCCCACCAATCTAGCAAATTCACATCCTCATCCCTAGCCTCCCAAAAAACTTTCCACCAGTCCTGAAAGGACAAACCTAGATCCTCCTCCTGTAAAAGCCGCACATTTAATTTCCAATAACTCGGAAATATGTGCGGAATACCATCTACCCTAAGGTCAGCCAACACCGCCCTGTGATCAGACAAACCCACGTCAATAGTCCTAACCCTCTCCACACCCATCCTCTGCCTAACATAAATCCTATCCAACCGTGCTTTATAACTCCCCTGCACATAAGTGTGTTCCACCTGATACCCCCCCTGCCCACCACATGAACCACCCCCACATCTCGTGAAGCATCCCTCAAAACACTCAACACACACACCGCACCCCTCGGTATCACATCTCCATGCCGAATCACTCAATTCCAATCTCCTCCAACTATCGAAATAGCAGGTAAACCCCTGAGATAGTAGAGCAAAACTTCCCTAACAAAGTCTGCTTTTACCCTCATGTTACTAATTGCCGGCATATAAACCCCCACAAAATATACCTTCCCCTCTCCCCAATACCCATCCACCCGAACAACCCTCCCCCTTCCCTCCTCCCCCCTCCTCCCATCCCATGACAGCCACTCCTCCTTTAAAATGCAAAGCCCAACTTACAAACATCTTATATCCCCTCAATTGCAACTCACATCCTGACCTATGGATGTGCTCCTGCAAGAAACAAACGTCCACGTCATACCTTCTCAAAAACCACTCCAACCACACCCTTTTGACTTCATTCTTGAGTTCATTAATGTTTAAAGTCACACACCTGAATGTTCAAGGAAAGGTGGCTTACCTCTGTGCCACTGTGGCTTGCTCACACTCCCTTTTAAGCTGCCCCCACTCTCCTTACCATTCTTCCTAATCAGACCCCCACCCCCCTTTGTTCTACCCCACCCGATTTCCCCTGTGCACCCCCCCTGTAGTGGTTTTCCCTACCACATCTGCCCATACCTTCTTACCTGGTCTCTGCCCAGGTGTCAATACTTCATCCAGTTCAAACGACCCTGCAGGCCACTTCCTAGAGCTACCACCCAAACTCATATCATCATCAGGTACATCCTTCTGATGTACCTCAGCTACCACAACTTGCCCACCCAACACCTCCACGTTTCCCAGCAGCCCTTCCACCTTCTGCACATCACTGGTCCTTCCATCCAGGTCCTCGCCGACCAAAGCGTACTCCAAAAAATCCTGTAGCACAGTCTCCAATAACACCTCCTGCGTCGACGTTTCCCCCTCCTCCACTGCCACAGGGCTTGGTGGAACCTCACTAGCCTCCTCAGGGAGTGTGACACACGTCCCCAACAGGTCCCCCTCATTCTCCACCTCCTCACTCCAGAGAGCCTTCCTCTGTCCATCCGTGCCATTCCTCGCCGTTTCCACAGTACTCAGCTGTCGTTCCTCCTCCAAAAGTGTTGGCACACTTGGGGCAGCCCTACGTACACATTGCGCTATTATGTGCTCGTACGAGTCACAAAGATGGCACATCCTCCTTTGCCCTGCGTAATGCACATAGACTTGAGTTCTGTATCCCGTCAACAGAACATATGAAGGTATAGGCCTCCTCAACGTCATCTTGAGGGTGTAGGAGCCTTCTGGGAGGCCTACATATGGACCATCTCTCCACACCCCCCCCTCTAACCTCATGAACAACACCATAATTTCTGAAGACGTCCTCAATTCAAAACTGCGTTGCTTCAAAAGGTACATTCCGTACCCTAACCCATGTGAAGTATGTAGACACATCATGCATACACACCTCCACCGTCGAGTTAAGGCACATCCTTCGTTCCTGGTATTCAGCCACCATACTACTGTAGAAACTGGCCCTCGCAACCTTCACGAAGACTCTTCTCAAACCATTGAGGGCAACACCATACAGTTCCTCATTAGAAACGCTGTAGAGGTCTCTAATAATAGCTGGAAGAAGCACATTCATCGTAGCAGTGCTCAACGAGCCCCGTATCAGCTCGATGCAAACAGTATTGACCCTTCTGCCGGCACGATCCGCCATCTTGAAACTAACAGGAAAACTGTGCAGAAACCAACTGATTCAGAACCGTCTGCGCAGCAGGTCCACACTGCCTGAGAGCGATGAGGACAATGCAAGGTGCGATTGGCTGAGGAGAGAGGTTGTTATGTTACCTGTGTGCCAGGGTGGGTTGGGGTTGATGGATCTGACAAGGAGGGTTAAATGTGTGTTTTTTAAATGGGAGGTTTTGCGCGAAGGAGTGAGGGGGAGGCAGCTGATAAAAGTACATGATAGGTTGGGTAAGTTGTATGGCGGTGTGGAGTTGAGGGAATGTGAAACTGTTTTAAGGGCTTTGATGTTGGTTAGAGAACCCAGGAAAATTAGAATAGGGGTTTTGTGTAGGTTGCTTGCAGGGAGGATTGTTGTACCAGTTGAGGGATTGTTCCCCATGTATGCGTGGATGAGTATTTGGTATAGGTTTAGCAAGCTGAAGTTAAAGCCTAGGGTGAGGGAGGTAACGTATCGTTTTCTGCATGGCATACTACCGTCGGGGGAGGTACTAAGAACCAGAAGGGTAACTGTGGGCGTGAGGTGCGGAATCTGTGGTGGGGATGAGACGGCGTTTCATGCAGTATACTTTTGTGAGGGACTGTAGGGTGTTAGGTATTGGTTATGTAGGGTTGTACAGGGGGTGGGGGGCCGAGGGGTGTCGGTTCTGCGTGCACTAAGCCTAGATGTGGGAGGGTTCGACGAGTGTGTCACAAGAGCTTTGGATTATATAATGGTGGATTATATATATATATATCGTGGGTGATGAGGGGAAGGGGGGTTTGTGAGGTGAGGAGGTGGGTACTAGCGGTAACGGTTTATCGTACGATGTGTCGTAACAGAGAACTGTATGGGAGGAGGTGGGCGAAGGATTTTTCAGAAGGTTATAGAATGTTAACGTTAGGGTTTCTCATGAATCTGCAACTTGGGCTGAGTAAGGGGTGGGGGTTTGAGGATTACATATAGGAAGAGGGAAGTCAGGGGGATACAGCGGGGTCGCCTCCTGGGGGGGTGAGAGTGAGGTGTATGGGCATAGAAGGTGTAGATGTGTGGCATAAGTGTATGTAGCATGCAAGTGGGTACAGAAAGCAAAGGTGATGAAATCAAGTGATTATGTAGTAACGTATGGAGAATTCTGTGATTGATGTGTCAGGGTCGTCATGACCTTCTTAATATATTAAGTGTGAATGGTGTTAAGATTATAGGTGAAAGACCTTGCAGGAGCTTTTGGGTCTATGTAGATTGTACGTATATAGCCTTTATTGGGCATGTTTCATGTGCGATATTCGTATCGCAATATAATGTGCTCCTCCTGTTGACGAGGGCTGGAAGGCTAATGACTTCCATAAATTTGTAATGACTCAATAAAGTTTTGTAATGGGGAACGTATGTATGTTTTAGAGAATTTTCCTGTATCGGGGGTTAGTTGGGAGAGAGTATATACTTGTGTTAACGGAATTATGATGTAGATCACTCGTTTATATGACTAATGTGAAGGTTGTGATTAACGGATATATTTTATAGTGAACATTCTTTCATTTGAATTGAACCTTTGTCACAGTAATATTATGTAACTTGGTTTCAATGGATGTTTATATAGTTCATATTTTGACCCTGGTACTGAGTGTTATCTGTACGTTATGTCATTGTTAGGTTTATCGTGAAATAGGCTCAAGTTTAACCATTCTTTTTAATGTTATTTTGTTTTGAGACATGTGTATCGCGTTTTGAGATGTTAAGTTGTTGTTATTTATGAAATGTGTTACGGCGGTTTTTAGGATAAACACGTTTTTTATTTTGTTTGGTATATTGTGGTTGTCCATCACGCATTATCCTGATAAATGGGGTTTGTCTCTTTACTTTATATAATGTGCTCATCCTGTGGCAGAGGCTGATTAATATTTATTAAGTATAAGTGGAGGCTTAAGATTTTCATTATTTTTCAGTGACTAAACAGGGATTGTAGTGAGGTTTAAGTATGAATGTTTTTAGGCAATTTTCTTGTATAGGTTGTTAGTTGTGGAAGATCATGTACTTGTTTTAATGAGATTATGATGTAGGTCATTCCTCTTATTAACTAATGTGAAGGTTGTCAACCTTTGTCATATGTCACAGTCATATTATGTTAACTATATAACTTTGTCATATGTCACAGTCATATTATGTTAACTATATAAACCTATATAAACTATATAAACCTAATGGATGTTTATATAATTTCATTTATATTTGGCCTTGTTACTGTGGTCACCTGTAAGTTATGTTTGCTAAGGTTTATAATGAGGTTAGGGGTCGGATCACCCTTTTTCTTTTTTCTTATTGTTAAGTATGTTATATGGAAATATTTGTGAGTGTATATGTGTAACCTCTCTTGTGTCAGTTACAATGTGTTGTTATATTTTGTTAGTGTATGTTGTGTAGGATTGTTAGTGTATGTTGTGTAGGATTGTTAGTGTATGTTGTGTAGGATTGTTAGTGTATGTTGTGTAGGATTGTTAGTGTGTTGTGTAGGATTGTTAGTGTATGTTGTGTAGGATTGTTAGTGTGTTGTGTAGGATTGTTAGTGTATGTTGTGTAGGATTGTTAGTGTATGTTGTGTAGGATTGTTACTGTATGTTGTGTAGGATTGTTAGTGTATGTTGTGTAGGATTGTTAGTGTATGTTGTGTAGGATTGTTAGTGTATGTTGTGTAGGATTGTTAGTGTATGTTGTGTAGGATTGTTAGTGTATGTTGTGTAGGATTGTCAGTGTATGTTGTGTAGGATTGTCAGTGTATGTTGTGTAGGATTGTCAGTGTATGTTGTGTAGGATTGTCAGTGTATGTTGTGTAGGATTGTTAGTGTATGTTGTGTAGGATTGTTAGTGTATGTTGTGTAGGATTGTTAGTGTATGTTGTGTAGGATTGTCAGTGTATGTTGTGTAGGATTGTTAGTGTATGTTGTGTAGGATTGTTAGTGTATGTTGTGTAGGATTGTCAGTGTATGTTGTGTAGGATTGTCAGTGTATGTTGTGTAGGATTGTCAGTGTATGTTGTGTAGGATTGTCAGTGTATGTTGTGTAGGATTGTTAGTGTATGTTGTGTAGGATTGTTAGTGTATGTTGTGTAGGATTGTTAGTGTATGTTGTGTAGGATTGTCAGTGTATGTTGTGTAGGATTGTCAGTGTATGTTGTGTAGGATTGTCAGTGTATGTTGTGTAGGATTGTCAGTGTATGTTGTGTAGGATTGTCAGTGTATGTTGTGTAGGATTGTTAGTGTATGTTGTGTAGGATTGTCAGTGTATGTTGTGTAGGATTGTTAGTGTATGTTGTGTAGGATTGTTAGTGTATGTTGTGTAGGATTGTTAGTGTATGTTGTGTAGGATTGTTAGTGTATGTTGTGTAGGATTGTTAGTGTATGTTGTGTAGGATTGTTAGTGTATGTTGTGTAGGATTGTCAGTGTATGTTGTGTAGGATTGTCAGTGTATGTTGTGTAGGATTGTCAGTGTATGTTGTGTAGGATTGTCAGTGTATGTTGTGTAGGATTGTTAGTGTATGTTGTGTAGGATTGTTAGTGTATGTTGTGTAGGATTGTTAGTGTATGTTGTGTAGGATTGTCAGTGTATGTTGTGTAGGATTGTTAGTGTATGTTGTGTAGGATTGTTAGTGTATGTTGTGTAGGATTGTCAGTGTATGTTGTGTAGGATTGTCAGTGTATGTTGTGTAGGATTGTCAGTGTATGTTGTGTAGGATTGTCAGTGTATGTTGTGTAGGATTGTTAGTGTATGTTGTGTAGGATTGTTAGTGTATGTTGTGTAGGATTGTTAGTGTATGTTGTGTAGGATTGTCAGTGTATGTTGTGTAGGATTGTCAGTGTATGTTGTGTAGGATTGTCAGTGTATGTTGTGTAGGATTGTCAGTGTATGTTGTGTAGGATTGTCAGTGTATGTTGTGTAGGATTGTTAGTGTATGTTGTGTAGGATTGTCAGTGTATGTTGTGTAGGATTGTTAGTGTATGTTGTGTAGGATTGTTAGTGTATGTTGTGTAGGATTGTCAGTGTATGTTGTGTAGGATTGTCAGTGTATGTTGTGTAGGATTGTTAGTGTATGTTGTGTAGGATTGTTAGTGTATGTTGTGTAGGATTGTTAGTGTATGTTGTGTAGGATTGTCAGTGTATGTTGTGTAGGATTGTCAGTGTATGTTGTGTAGGATTGTCAGTGTATGTTGTGTAGGATTGTCAGTGTATGTTGTGTAGGATTGACCATCCTACTGTACTCATTTTATACCCTTTTATTTTATGTAAAGCTGTAAAGTTTTTTTAAATGAAATATAAAAAATAAACTCCCAGGGGGTACACGCTCCCCCCCCCTCTCTGATCCCTCATCCTATCACTTACCCCAAACCTGTTGGAGCTACCCAACAGAATTACACAATATAAACAACACTTTTATATACACATCCTCGAAATGGTACATAATCTGTACCCTCAGAGACATACATTTTCTTCCCACATTGATGATGTAATCCTCTACATTATTATTATTATTATAATCAAGGGGGAAGCGCTAAACCCGGAGGATTATACAGCGCCTGGGGGGGGGATGTGGAAGGCATTCAGGCTTAATTCGGGGAACTGGAGCACAGATCCAATTCCCTAAATCAAGAGCCCCTCACCAACATCAAGGAACCTTCCTTGAGGGGTAATCCACTACAGATCATGCAATTCATTGCACTGAACATATTACACAGACATATTACCCCCCCCCCCGTGGTTATCCAACCACCCCACTATTTACAACCTAACAACCTACAAACAATGGATGTTACCTAATCTAATGTCACACAGCAATGATCAAAACATTAATTTATATAATTGTCCTAATGGTTCAGTTACATAGCAATATGTATTACACAACTATAGTGATATAGAAAAGTCACAAAGACATACAAAATTACTACAAAGACATAGGTATAAACTTAGTCTCAAAAACCCAACACATGTAAGCTTCTACACATTTAAACATGCAATTCCAAACGTTAAAAAACAATAACACAGCTTCAACTATGACATTCAAGCTGTATACAGCTTATATGGACATAACATAGTGCTATTGACAACAGTACAATACAACATAACATATAACCATGACATAAGTGACACATAAAGACTGTACCTAGCACGCACCTAACCACAAAAACCTATAAATAACACCACTGTTGCCCAACATTATTTACACTATCTGACGTACATTAAACTCTTTACTCTCAAAACAAAACAGAAAATTGCAGATCACCAGTGACGAAAAAAATTGCTGAAGTCATGTAACAATGGTTATAAATGACAATAACTTTTAAAGGGGTGGACCGGTAAGCCAGCGGAAGGCCTCGGTCAGATGACCAAAAGCTCCAAAGGCGGGTCATCATCTGACTAAGACCCGCGTCAGGAAACATTTGTCCTGTTTCCTGACGAACCTAACCTAACCTAACCTAACCTAACCTAACCTAACCTAACCTAACCTAACCAGTGACGAACAATAATGCACAGACATTAATACAAACATATCACAGCATATCTGTGGACACCGTGCATGATCACAGCATCAACACTACGCAGTGCAAGGCACCTAGAAACAAGTTGGAGCAAATACATGCAATTATTAGAGTAAAACTCCAAATTACAATGTCATTACCGTAAATCAATATTACCACACACAATATGTATAATAAAACAGTAGATTATCAAACAATTGGCGTTAATCCTATTGGAGAAAACCTATCACACCTCTTAATGTGTCACACTCAAAACTCACCTCAACATCCTTTCCTCACACAATTCCACACACACACAATCGACCTCTGCAACACACACAACCTCACCCCGGGGAAGGCCAGCCCGTTCATGCCCCTGACCGCTTATAAAGTCCAGAAATCCCTCAAAAGAAAGCCCCTATAGCTCTTCGAGAAATCTCTCTCCGTGACCATGTTCACTTGCCCGTGACCATGTTCACTTGCCCCGTGACCATGTTCACTAGCCCCGTGACCATGTTCACTTGCCCCGTGACACATGTTCACTTGCCCCGTGACCATGTTCACTTGCCCCGTGACCATGTTCACTTGCCCCGTGACACATGTTCACTTGCCCCATGACCATGTACACTTGCCCCGTGACACATGTTCACTTGCCCCGTGACCATGTTCACTTGCCCGTGACCATGTTCACTAGCCCCGTGACCATGTTCACTTGCCCCATGACCATGTTCACTTGCCCCGTGACACATGTTCACTTGCCCCGTGGCCATGTTCACTTGCCCGTGACCATGTTCACTAGCCCCGTGACCATTTTCACTTGCCCGTGACCATGTTCACTAGTCCCATGACCATGTTCACTTGCCCCGTGACACATGTTCACTTGCCCCGTGGCCATGTTCACTTGCCCGTGGCCATGTTCACTAGCCCCGTGACCATGTTCACTAGCCCCGTGACCATGTTCACTTGCCCCGTGACCATGTTCACTTGCCCCGTGACACATGTTCACTTGCCCCGTGACCATGTTCACCTCCCCCATGACCATGTTCACTTGCCCTGTGACCATATTTACTTGCCCCGTGACCATGTTCACCTGCACCGCGACCAAGTTCACTTGCCCAGTGACCATGTTCACTTGCCCCGTGACCATGTTCACTTGCCCTGTGACCATGATCACCTGCCCCGTGACCATGTTCACTTTCCCTCTGACCATGTTCACTTGCCCCGAGAATATGTTCACAAGCCCCGTGACCATGTTCACCTGCCACGACACCATGTTCACTTGCCCCGTGATCATATTCACTTGCCCCGTGACCATGTTCACTATCCTCGCGACAATGTTCACCTGCACCGTGACCAAATTCACTTGCCAAGAGACCGTGTTCACTTGCCCCGTGACCATGTTCACTAGCCCCGTCACCATGATCACATGCCCCGTGACCATGTTCACTTTCCCTGTAACCATGTTCACTTGCCCCATGACTATGCTCACTTGTCCCTTGACCATGTTCACTTGCCACGTGACCATGTTCAAAAGCCTCGTGACTATGTTCACTTCCCCCATTAATTAACACGTTCACTAGCCCTGTGACCATGTTCACTTGCCCCGTGACCATGTTCACTTACCCCGTGAACATGTTCACTTGCCCCGTGACCATGTTCACTAGCCCTATGACTATCTTCACTATCCCCTTGACAATGTCCACTTGCCCAGTGACCATGTTCATTAACCCGTGACCATGTTCACTTGCCCCGTGACGATGTTCACGAGCCCTTTGAAATGTTCACCAGCCCAGTGACCATGCTCACTAGCCCCGTGTCCATGTTCACTAGCCCCGTGACCATGTTCACTTGCCCCATGACCATGTTCTCTAGCCCCGTGACCATAATAACTATCCCCGTGACCATGTTCACTTGCTCCGTAACAATGTTCTCTCCTGCACCGTGAGAATGTTCACTAGCCCCGTGACCATGTTCACTAGTCCCGAGACCATGTTCACTAGCCCCGTGACCATGTTCACTTGCCCAGTGACCATGTTCAATTGCCCTGTGACCATGTTCACTTACCCCGTGACAATGTTCTACTGCCACGTGATCATGTTCTACTGCCCCTTGGCCATGTTCACTTGCCCCTTGAACATGTTCACTAGCCCAGAGACCATGTTCACTAGCCCCGTGACAATGTTCACTTACACCGTGACCATGTTCACTTGGCCCGTGGCCATTTCACCTGCCCCGTGACCATGTTCACTATCCCCATGACCATGTTCACTTGCCCCGTGACCATGTTCACTATCCCTGTGACCATATTCACATGCACCCTGACCATGTTCACTAGCCTTGTGACCATGTTCACCTCCCCCGTGACAATTCTCATCTGCTCCGTGGCCATGTTCACCCGCCCCGTGACCATGTTCACAGGCTCCGTGACCATGTTCACTTGCCCCGTGACAATGTTCACTTGCCACGTGACTATGTTCACAGGCTCTGTGACCATGTTCACTTGCCCCATGACCATGTTCACTTGTCCCGTAACCATGTTCACTAGCCCCGTGAACATGTTCACTAGCCCCGTGACCATGTTCACTTGCCCCGTGACCACGTTCACTTGCCCCGTGACCATGTTCACTTGCCCCGTGGCCATGTTCACTTGCCCCGTGACCATGTTCACTAGCCCCGTGACCACGTTCACTTGCCCCGTGACCATGTTCGCTTTTCCCTGACCATGTTCACTTCCCGCGTTACCATGTTCACTTACCCCGTGACCATCTTCACTAGCCCCGTGACCATGTTCACTAGCCCCGTGACCACGTTCACCTGCCCCTTTACCATGTTCACTTGCCCCGTGACGATGTTCACTTTCCCCGTGACCATGTTCACCTGCCCCATGACCATGTTCACTTTTCCCGTGACCATGTTCTCTTGCCCCGTGACCATGTTCACTTTCCCCGTGACCATGTTCAATTGCCCCGTGACCATGTTCACTTTCCCAGTAACTGTGTTCACTTGCAAGGTGCCCATGTTCACTTGCCACGAAACGATGTTCACTTGCCCCGTGACCATGTTCACTTGTCCCGTGAATGTGTTCACTAGCCCCGTCTCCATGTTCACTTGATCAGTGACCATGATCACTTGCCCGTGACCATGTTCACTTGCCCCGTTAGCATGTTCACTTGCCCCGTGACCATGTTCACTAGCCCCGTGTAATTTTTCACTCGCCCCGTGTCCATGTTCACTAACCCCGTGACCATGTTCACTTGCCCCGTAACCAATTTCACTTGCCCCGTGACAATGTTCACTTTCCAAGTGACCATGTTCACTAGCCCCTTGACCATGTTCACTTGCCCAGTAACCATTTTCACTTGCCCCATGACCATGTTCTCTAGGCCCGTGACCATAATCACTATCCCAGTGACCATGTTCACTTGATCAGTGACCATGTTCACTTGCCCGTGACCATGTTCACTTGCCCCGTTAGCATGTTCACTTGCCCCGTGACCATGTTCACTAGCCCCGTGTAATTTTTCACTCGCCCCGTGTCCATGTTCACTAACCCCGTGACCATGTTCACTTGCCCCGTAACCAATTTCACTTGCCCCGTGACAATGTTCACTTTCCAAGTGACCATGTTCACTAGCCCCTTGACCATGTTCACTTGCCCCGTAACCATTTTCACTTGCCCCATGACCATGTTCTCTAGCCCCGTGACCATAATCACTATCCCAGTGACCATGTTCACTTGCCCAGTGACAATGTTCTCCTGCACAGTGAAAATGTTCACTAGCCCCGTGACCATGTTCACTAGCCCCGAGACAATGTTCACTAGCCCCGTGACCATGTTCACTTGCCCAGTGACCATGTTCAATTGCCCTGTGACCATGTTCACTTACCCTGTGACCATGTTCTACTGCCCCGTGACCATGGTCACTTGCCCCTTGAACCCGTTCACTTACCCAGTGACCATGTTCACTAGCCCCGTTACCATGTTCACTTACACCGTGACCATGTTCACTTGGCCCGTGACCATTTCACCTGCCCAGTGACTATGTTCACTATCCCCGTGACCATGTTCACTTTCCCCGTGACCATGTTGACCCCATGCCCATGACCGTATTCACATGCACTGTGACCATGTTCACTTGCCCCGTGATTATGTTCACTAGCCTTGTGACCATGTTCACCTGCCCCGTAACAGTTCTCACTTGCTCCGTGACCATGTTCACTTGCCCCATGACCATGTTCACTTGCCCCGTGACCATGTTAACTTGCCCCGTGACGATGTTCACTTTTCCCGTGATCATGTTCACTTGCCCCGTGACCATGTTCACTTTCCCAGTGACCGTGTTCACTAGCCCCGTGACCATGTTCACTTGCCCCGTGACCATGTTCACTTACCATGTGACCATGTTCACTTGCCAAGTGACCATGTTCACTTGCTCCGTGACCATGTTCACTTGCCATGTGACCATGTTCACTTGCCAAGTGACCATGTTCATTTGCCCCGTGAATGTGTTCAAAAGCTCGTTTCCACGTTCACTTGATCCGTGACCATGTTCACTTGCCCGTGACCATGTTCACTTGCCCCGTTACCATGTTCACTTGCCCCGTGACCATGTTCACCTGCCCCGTGACCATGTTCACCTGTCCCATGACCGTGCTCACTTGCCCCGTCACCATGTTCACTTGGCCCATGGCCATGTTCAGTTGCCCGGAGACCATGTTCACTAGCCCAGTAACCATGTTCATCTGCAAAGTGACCATGTTCACCTGCCCGGTGACCATGTTCACCTGCACAGTGACCAAGTTCACTTGCCCAGTGACCATGTTCACTTGCCTAGTGAATATGTTCACTAGCCCCGTGACCAAGATCGCCTGCCCCGTGACGATGTTCACTTTCCCTGTGACCATGTTCACTTGCCCCTTGACCATGTTCACTAGCCCCGTGACCAGGTTCACTTGCCACGTTACCATGTTCACTAGCCCTCTGATCATGTTCACTTGCCCCGTGACCATGTTCACTAGCCCTTTGACCATCTTCACTACCCCCTTTGCAGTGTTCACTTGCCCCGTGACCATGTTCACTAACCCGTGACCATGTTCACTAACCCGTGACCATGTTCACTTACTCCGTGACCATGTTCACGAG
Organism: Cherax quadricarinatus; assembly: GCF_038502225.1. Classification (NCBI taxonomy): domain Eukaryota; kingdom Metazoa; phylum Arthropoda; class Malacostraca; order Decapoda; family Parastacidae; genus Cherax; species Cherax quadricarinatus. The sequence goes on along the minus strand of NC_091330.1, from coordinate 30,068,832 downwards.
CCCTTTGAAATGTTCACCAGGAAAGTGACAATGTTCACTAGCCCCATGATAATGTTCACTAGCCCCTTGACCATGTTCACTAGCCTCGTGTCCATGTTCACTAACGCCGTGACCATCTTCACTTGCCCGGTGACCATGTTCACTAGACCCGTGACCATGTTCACTAGCCCCGTGACCATGTTCACTATCGCAGTGTTCATGTTCTCTAGCCCCGTGACCATGTTCACTATCCCCGAGACCATGTTCACTAACCCCGTGACCATGTTCACTAGTCCCGCGACCTTGTTCACTTGCCACATGACCATGTTCACTTGCCCCGTGACCATGTTCACTAGCCGCGTGACCATGTTCACTAGCGCCTTGACCAATGTTCTCTAGCCCCGTAAATATGTTCACTTGCCCCGTGATCATGTTCACTAGCCCCGTGGCCATGTTCACTTGCCCCGTGACCATGTTCACCTGCCAAGACACCATGTTCACTTGCCCCGCGACCATGTTCACTTGCCCCGTGACTATGTTCACTATCCACGCGACAATATTCACCTGTAAAGTAAAAGGACACAAGTGCAACTAATGTGACATTTATTGTGGCAACGTTTCGCTCTCCAGGAGCTTTGTCAAGCCATTACAAACAATACATGGACACAGAGGGTATATAAAGGCTCAGAGTGAGGTTATAATTCTTCCCAACAGTCAGGTTGCACTGAACGTCTCAAAAGCACTTTCACAAGCTAACACCAGAGTCGCCATCGCTTCTAGCACTTCAATAAAGGATATAACCAGGACAAAATCCAAGCACCACGAACCAGTCAATGCAAGAGTTTACACTATACCCTGTGGAGGCTGTGACAAGATTTACGTAGGTGAAACAGCCAGAAACCTCGACACCCGCCTCAATGAACACATTTACGCATGTAGGAACGATAACCTGAACAACGCCTGTGTACAACACCGAAATTCCACCAATCATCTCATGAAATTCAGAGACGCCCAATTAGTGATCAAAGAAACTAATTTCCGCAGACGCAAGTGCCTCGAATCAGCACTGATCGCTGTTTCGAATACAATTAAACAAAACAACGGCAGCTTCACCATCTCCGAAGTCTTAGCAAGAATCCTCCTGAAAACAGTAAACCCTGCTATCACATAGTCTCTCCTGTTATACTACACAAAGCACAGAGAGTGAACACTGAAACAAGCTGCCTCATTCCAGTTTATATTTGTCCAACCTATTTTTATGTTACCCAGGTAATAGCTTTTATATCCTTTTACTCATGTACGAATTAATTGCTCTACCATATTGTATTACTTTTGCCACTACCACTACTACTACTACTACTACTACCACTAGTGAACAACGAAATGGTACCTCACTAGTTTTCACCTCACTCTGAGCCTTTATATACCCTCTGTGTCCATGTATTGTTTGTAATGGCTTGATAAAGCTTCTGGAGAGCGAAACGTTGCCACAATAAATGTCACATTAGTTGCACTTGTGTCCTTTTACTTTACATATTGTCGGTAATTCTACCAACTTTATTACAATATTCACCTGCACCGTGACCAAATTCACTTGCCAAGTGACCGTGTTCACTTGCCCCGTGACCATGTTCACTAGCCCCGTCACCATGATCACATGCCCCGTGACCATGTTCACTTTCCCTGTGACCATGTTCACTTGCCCCATGACTAGGCTCACTTGCCCCTTGACTATGTTCACTTGCCACGTGACCATGTTCAAAAGCCTCTTGACTATGTTCCCTTGCCCCATTAATTAACACGTTCACTAGCCCTGTGACCATGTTCACTTGCCCCGTGACCATGTTCACTTGCCGCGAGAACATGTTCACTTGCCCCGTGACCATGTTCACTAGCCCTATGACTATCTTCACTATCCCCTTGACAATGTCCACTTGCCCAGTGACCATGTTCACTAACCCGTGACCATGTTCACTTGCCCCGTGACGATGTTCACGAGCCCTTTGAAATGTTCACCAGCCCAGTGACCATGTTCACTAGCCCAGTGACCATATTCATACCCCGGTGACAATGTTCAATAGCCCCGTGACCATGCTCACTAGCCCCGTGTCCATGTTCACTAGCCCCGTGACCATGTTCACTTGCCCCGTGACCATGTTCACTTGCCCCGTGACCATGTTCACTTTCCCAGTGACCATGTTCACTAGCCCAGAGACCATGTTCACTAGCCCAGTGACCATGCTCACTTCCTCAGTGACTATGTTCACTAGCCCCGTGACCATGTTCACTTCCCCAGTAACCATGTTCACTTGCCCCGTGACCATGTTCTCTAGCCCCGTGACCATAATAACTATCCCCGTGACCATGTTCACTTGCTCCGTAACAATGTTCTCTCCTGCACCGTGACAATGATCACTAGCAACGTGACCATGTTCACTAGTCCCGAGACCATGTTCACTAGCCCCGTGACCATGTTCACTTGCCCAGTGACCATGTTCAATTGCCATGTGACAATGTTCACTTACCCCGTGACCATGTTCTACTGCCACGTGACCATGTTCTACTGCCCCGTGACCATGTTCACTTGCCCCTTGAACATGTTCACTAGCCCAGAGACCATGTTGACTAGCCCCGTGACAATGTTCACTTACACCGTGACCATGTTCACTTGGCCCGTAACCATTTAACCTGCCCCGTCACCATGTTCACTATCCTCGTGACCATGTTCACTTGCCCCGTGACCATGTTCGCTATCCCCGTGACCATATTCACAAGCACCGTGACCATGTTCACTAGCCTTGTTTCCATGTTCACCTCCCCCGTGACAATTCTCATCTGCTCCGTGGCCATGTTCACCCTCCCCGTGACCATGTTCACAGGCTCCGTGACCATGTTCACTTGCCCCATGACCATGTTCACTTGTCCCGTGACCATGTTCACTAGCCCCGTGACCATGTTCACTAGCCTCGTGGCCTTGTTCGCTTGCCCCGTGACCATGTTCACTTGGCAAGTGACCATGTTCACTTGCCCCGTGTCCATGTTCACTTGCCCCGTGGCAACGTTTACTTGCCACGTGACCACGTTCACAGGCTCCGTGACCATGTTCACTTGCCCCATGACCATGTTCACTTGCCCCATGACCATGTTCACTAGCCCCGTGACCATGTTCACTAGCCTCGTGACCATGTTCACTTGCCTCGTGACCATGTTCACTTGGCAAGTGACCATGTTCACTTGCCCCGTGACAATGTTTACTAGCCCCGTGACCACGTTCACTTGCCCCGTGAACATGTCTGCTTTCCCCTGACCATGTTCACTTCCCCCGTTACCATGTTCATTTGCCCCGTGACCATCTTCACTAGCCCCATGACCATGTTCACTAGCCCCGTGACCACGTTCACCTGGCCATTCACCATGTTCACTTGCCCCGTGACCATGTTCACTTTCCCCGTGACAATGTTCACTTGCCCCGTGACCATGCTCACTTACCCCGTGACCATGTTCACTTGTCCCGTGAATGTGTTCACTAGCCCCGTCTCCATGTTCACTTGATCAGTGACCATGTTCACTTGCCCATGACCATGTTCACTTGCCCCGTTAGCATGTTCACTTGCCCCGTGGCCATGTTCACTAGCCCTGTGACAATGTTCACTAGCCCCGTGACCATGTTCACTTGCCCCGTGTCCATGTTCACTCGCCCCGTGTCCATGTTCACTAAACCCGTGACAATGTTCACTTGCCCCGTGACCAATTTCACTTGCCCCGTGACCAGGTTCACTTTCCCAGTGACCATGTTCACTAACCCCGTGACCATGTTCACTTGCCCCGTAACCATGTTCATTTGCCCCCTGACCATGTTCTCTAGCCCCGTGACCATAATCACTATCCCCGTGACCATGCTCACTTGCCCCATGACAATGTTCTCCTGCATAGTGACAATGTTAACTAGCCCCGTGACCATGTTCACTAGCCGCGAGACAATGTTCACTAGCCCCGTGACCATGTTCACTTGCCCAGTGACCATGTTCAATTGCCCTGTGACCATGTTCACTTACCCTGTGACCATGTTCTACTGCCTCGTGACCATGGTCACTTGCCCCTTGAACCTGTTCACTTACCCAGTGACCATGTTCACTAGCCCCGTTACCATGTTCACTTACTCCGTAACCATGTTCACTTGGCCCGTGACCATTTCACCTTCCCAGTGACTATGTTCACTATCCCCGTGACCATGTTCACTTTCCCCGTGACCATGTTCACTATCCAAATGACCATATTCACATGCACCGTGACCATGTTCACTTGCCCCGTGATCATGTTCACTAGCCTTGTGACCATGTTCACCTGCCCCGTGACAATTCTCACCTGCTCCGTGACCATGTTCACTTGCCCCATGACCATGTTCACTTGCCCCGTGACCATGTTCAATTGCCACGTGACTACGTTCACTTGTCCCGTGACCATGTTCACTTTCCCCGTGACCATGTTAACTTGCCCCGTGACGATGTTCACTTGTCCCGTTACCATGTTCACTTGCCCCGTGACCATGTTCACTTTCCCAGTGCCCGTGTTCACTAGCCCCGTGACCATGTTCACTTGCCCTGTGACCATGTTCACTTGCCCCGTGACCATGTTCACTTGACATGTGACCATGTTCACTTGCCAAGTGACCATGTTCACTTGCCATGTGACCATGTTCACTTGCCATGTGACCATGTTCACTTGTCAAATGACCATGTTCACTTGCCCCGTGACCATGTTCATTTGCCCCGTGAATGTGTTCAAAAGCTCATTTCCACGTTCACTTGATCCGTGACATTGTTCACTTGCCCGTGACCATGTTCACTTGCCCCGTTACCATGTTCACCTGCCCCGTGACCATGTTCTCCAGTCCCATGACCATGCTCACTTGCCCCGTCACCATGTTCACTTGCCCCGTGGCCATGTTCACTTGCCATGTGACCATGTTCACTTGCCATGTGACCATGTTCACTTGTCAAATGACCATGTTCACTTGCCCCGTGACCATGTTCATTTGCCCCGTGATTGTGTTCAAAAGCTCATTTCCACGTTCACTTGATCCGTGACATTGTTCACTTGCCCGTGACCATGTTCACTTGCCCCGTTACCATGTTCACCTGCCCCGTGACCATGTTCTCCAGTCCCATGACCATGCTCACTTGCCCCTTCACCATGTTCACTTGCCCCGTGGCCATGTTCACTTGCCCGGTGACCATGTTCACTAGCCCAGTAACAATGTTCATCAGCAAAGTGACCATGTTCACCTGCTCGGTGACCATGTTCACCTGCACCGTGACCAAGTTCACTTGACCAGTGACCATGTTCACTTGCCCAGTGAATATGTTCACTTACCCCGTGACCAAGATCGCCTGCCCCGTGAACATGTTCACTTTCCCTGTGACCATGTTCACTAGCCCCGTGACCAGGTTCACTTGCCACGTTACCATGTTCACTTGCCCTGTGACCATGTTCACTTGCCCCGTGACCATGTTTACTTGCCCCGTGACCATGTTCACTTGCCCCGTGACCATGTTCACTAGCCCTTTGACCATCTTCACTGCCCCCTTTGCAATGTTCACTTGCCCCGTGACCATGTTCACTAACCCGTGACCATGTTCAGTTACTCCGTGACCATGTTCACCTGCATAGTGACAATGTTCACTAGCCCCATGATAATGTTCACTAGCCCCGTGACCATGTTCACTAGCCTCGTGTCCATGTTCACTAACGCCGTGACCATCTTCACTTGCGCGGTGACCATGTTCGCTAGACCCGTGACCATGTTCACTAACCCCGTGACCATGTTCACTAGTCCCGCGACCTTGTTCACTTGCCACATGACCATGTTCACTTGCCCCGTGACCATGCTCACTTGACGCGTGGCTATGTTCACTAGCGCCTTGACCATGTTCTCTAGCCCCGTAAATATGTTCACTTGCCCCGTGACCATGTTCACTAGCCCCGTGACCATGTTCACTAACCCAGTGACCATGTTCGCTAGCCCCCTGACTACGTTCACTTGTCCCGTGACCATGCTCACTAGCCCAGTGACCATGTTCACTAGCCCCGTGACCATTTTAGCTAGGCCCGTGACCATGTTCACATGCCCCGTGACAATGTTCAGTAGCCCCGAGACCATGTTCACTAACCCCGTGACCATGTTCACTAGCCCCGTGACCGTGTTCACCTGCCTCGTGAAAATGTTCACTATCCCTGTGACCTTGTTCACTTGCCCCGTGACCATGTTCACTTGCCCCGTGACCATGCTCACTAGCCCCGTGACCATGTTCACTAGCGCCTTGATCATGTTCTCTAGCCCCGTAAATATGTTCACTTGCCCCGTGACTAGGTTCACTAGCCCAGTGACCATGTTCACTTGCCCCGTGACCATGTTCACTTGTCCCTTGACCATGTTCGCCTGCCCCGTCACCACGTTCACTTACCCCGTGATACTGTTCACTTGCCCCGTGACCATGTTCACTTGACCCGTGACCATGTTCAGTGCCCCCGTGATCATGTTCACTAGCCCAGTGACATTGTTCACATGCCCCATGACCATGTTCACTTGCCCCGTGACCATGTTCACTTGCCCCATGACCATGTTCACTAGCCCAGTGACACTGTTCACTTGCCAGGTGACCATGTTCACTAGCCCCGTGACCATGTTCACTTGCACCTTGACCATGTTCACTTGCCAGGTGACCATGTTCACTAGCCCCGTGACCATGTTCACTAGCCAAGTGACATTGTTTACTTGCCCCATGACCATGTTCACTTGCCCCGTGACCATGTTCACTTGCCTGGCGACCATGTTCACTAGCCCCGTGACCATGTTCACTAGCCCTGTGACCATGTTCACTTGTCCCGTTACCATGTTCACTTGCTTGGTGACCATGTTCACTTAGCAAGTGACCATGTTCACTTCCCCCGTGAACATGTTCACTTGCCCAATTACCATGTTCATTTACCACGTGACCATGTTCAATTGCCCAGTGACAATGTTCACTTACCCCGTGACTGTGTTCTCTTGCCCCGTGACCATGTTCACTAGCCCAGTGACCATGTTCACTAGCCCCGTGGCCATGTTCACTTCCCACGTGACCATTATTCATTTGACAAGTGACCATGTTCACTTGCCCCGTGACCATGTTCATTTGGCAAGTGACCATGTTCACTTGCCCCGTGACCATGTTCAATTGCCCCGTGACCATGTTTACAAGCCCCGCGACCATGTTCACTTGCCCCGTGACCATGTTCACTTGCCCCGTGACCATGTTCACTTGCCCCGTGACCTTGTTCACTATCCCCATGACCATGTTCACTAGCCCCGTGACCATGTTCTCTAACCCCGTAAATATGTTCACTTGCCCCTTGACCATGCTCACTAGCCCTGAGATCATGTTCACTAGCCCCGTGACCGTGTTCACCTGCCCCGTGAAAATGTTCACTTGCCCCATGGCCTTGTTTGCTTGCCCCATGACCATGTTCACTTGCCCCGTGACCATGTTCACATTCACCAGTGGTGTGGTTTCAAATATTCGCCAATGGTGTGGTTTCACATATTCACCAGTGACTTGGTTTCAAGTATTCACCAGTGGTTTGGTTTCAAATATTCACCAGTGTGGTTTCAAATATTCGCCGCTGGTGTGGTTTCAAGTATTCACCAGTGGTGTGGTTTCGAATATTCGCCACTAGTGTGGTTTCAAGTATTCACCAGTTTACCTGGAGTTTACCTGGAGAGAGTTCCGGGGGTCAACGCCCCCGCGGCCCGGTCTGTGACCAGGCCTCCTGGTGGATCAGAGCCTGATCAACCAGGCTGTTGCTGCTGGCTGCACGCAAACCAACGTACGAGCCACAGCCCGGCTGATCAGGAACTGACTTTAGGTGCTTGTCCAGTGCCAGCATGAAGGCTGCCAGGGGTCTGTTGGTAATCCCCCTTATGTGTGCTGGGAGGCAGTTGAACAGTCTCGGGCCCCTGACACTTATTGTATGGTCTCTTAACGTGCTAGTGACACCCCTGCTTTTCATTGGGGGATGGTGCATCGTCTGCCAAGTCTTTTGCTTTCGTAGTGAGTGATTTTCGTGTGCAAGTTCGGTACTAGTCCCTCTAGGATTTTCCAGGTGTATATAGTCATGTATCTCTCCCTACTGCGTTCCAGGGAATACAGGTTTAGGAACCTCAAGCGCTCCCAGTAATTGAGGTGTTTTATCTCCGTTATGCGCGCCGTGAAAGTTCTCTGTACATTTTCTAGGTCGGCAATTTCACCTGCCTTGAAAGGTGCTGTTAGTGTGCAGCAATATTCCAGCCTAGATAGAACAAGTGACCTGAAGAGTGTCATCATGGGCTTGGCCTCCCTAGTTTTGAAGGTTCTCATTATCCATCCTGTCATTTTTCTAGCAGATGCGATTGATACAATGTTATGGTCCTTGAAGGTGACATGATCACTCCCAGGATTTTGACGTTGGTGTTTCGCTCTATTTTGTGGCCAGAATTTGTTTTGTACTCTGATGAAGATTTAATTTCCTCATGTTTACCATATCTGAGTAATTGAAATTTCTCATCGTTGAACTTCATATTGTTTTCTGCAGCCACTGAAAGATTTGGTTGAAGTCCGCCTGGAGCTTTGCAGTGTCTGCAATGGAAGACACTGTCATGCAGATTCGGGTGTCATCTGCAAAGGAAGACACGGTGCTGTGGCTGACATCCTTGTCTATGTCGGATATGAGGATGAGGAACAAGATGGGAGCGAGTACTGTGCCTTGTGGAACAGAGCTTTTCACCGTAGCTGCCTCGGACTTTACTCTGTTGACGACTACTCTCTGTGTTCTGTTAGTGAGGAAATTATAGATCCATCGACCGACTTTTCCTGTTATTCCTTTAGCACGCATTTTGTGCGCTATTACGTTATGGTCACACTTGTCGAAGGCTTTTGCAAAGTCTGTATATATTACATCTGCATTCTTTTTGTCTTCCAGTGCATTTAGGACCTTGTCGTAGTGATCCAACAGTTGAGACAGACAGGAGCGACCTGTTCTAAACCCATGTTGCCATGGGTTGTGTAACTGATAGGTTTCTAGATGGGTGGTGATCTTGCTTCTTAGGACCCTTTCAAAGATTTTTATGATATGGGATGTTAGTGTTATTGGTCTGTAGTTCTTTGCTGTTGCTTTACTGCCCCCTTTGTGGAGTGGGGCTATGTCTGTTGTTTTTAGTAACTGTGGGACGACCCCCGTGTCCATGCTCCCTCTCCATAGGATGGAAAAGGCTCGTGATAGGGGCTTCTTGCAGTTCTTGATGAACACAGAGTTCCATGAGTCTGGCCCTGGGGCAGAGTGCATGGGCATGTCATTTATCGCCTGTTCGAAGTCATTTGGCGTCAGGATAACATCGGATAGGCTTGTGTTAATCAAATTTTGTGGCTCTCTCATAAAAAATTCATTTTGATCTTCGACTCTCAGTCTGGTTAGCGGCTTGCTAAAAACTGAGTCATATTGGGACTTGAGTAGCTCACTCATTTCCTTGCTGTCATCTGTGTAGGACCCATCTTGTTTAAGTAGGGGCCCAATACTGGACGTTGTTCTCGATTTTGATTTGGCATAGGAGAAGAAATACTTTGGGTTTCTTTCGATTTAATTTATGGCTTTTAGTTCTTCCCGCGATTCCTGACTCCTAAAGGATTCTTTTAGCTTAAGTTCGATGCTTGCTATTTCTCTGACCAGTGTCTCCCTACGCATTTCAGATATATTGACCTCTTTTAGCCGCTCTGTTATTCTTTTCCGTCGCCTGTAAAGGGAGCGCCTGTCTCTTTCTATTTTGCATCTACTCCTCCTTTTTCTTAGAGGAATAAGCCTTGTGCATACATCGAGTGCCACCGAGTTAATCTGTTCTAGGCATAAGTTGGGGTCTGTGTTGCTTAGTATATCTTCCCAGCTTATATCGGTTAGGACTTGGTTTACTTGGTCCCACTTTATGTTTTTGTTATTGAAGTTGAATTTGGTGAATGCTCCCTCGTGACTAATCTCATTATGTCGGTCTGGGGCTCTGCGCATACATGTCTGAACCTCAATTATGTTGTGATCTGAGCGTATTGTTTTTGATATGGTGACATTTCTTATCAGATCATCATTGTTAGTGAAGATGAGGTCTAGTGTATTCTCCAGTCTAGTAGGCTCTATTATTTGCTGGTTTAAATTGAATTTTGTGCAGAGATTTAAAAGCTCGTGTGAGTGTGAGTTTTCATCAGAGCTGCCTCCTGGTGTTATTACTGCAACAATATTATTTGCTATATTCCTCCATTTTAGGTGCCTTAAGTTGAAATCCCCCAGGAGCAAGATGTTGGGTGCAGGAGCTGGAAGATTTTCCAGACAGTGGTCAATTTTTAACAGATGTTCCTGGAATTGCTTGGATGTTGCATCCGGAGGCTTGTAGACTACCACAATGACTAGGTTTTGGTTCTCGACCTTTACTGCTAAAACTTCCACTACATCGTTTGAGGCATTAAGCAGTTCTGTGCAAACAAGTGACTCTGCAATGTACAGGCCAACCCCCCCCCCCTTTTGCCTGTTCGCTCTGTCACATCTGTATAGGTTGTAACCTGGGATCCATATTTCGTTGCCAAGTGATCCTGGTGAATATTTGAAACCACTCTGGTGAATATTTCTAGTATTCACCAGTGGTGTGATTTCAAATATTCACCAGTGGTGTGGTTTCAAGCATTCACCAGTGGTGTGGTTTCAAGTATTCGCCGGTGGTGTGGTTTCAAGCATTCACCAGTGGTGTGATTTCAAATATTCACCAGTGGTGTGGTTTCAAGCATTCACCAGTGGTGTGATTTCAAATATTCACCAGTGGTGTGGTTTCAAGTATTCACCAGTGGTGTGGTTTCAAGTATTCAAAAGTTGTGTGGTTTCAAATATTCGCTAGTGGTGTGGTTTCAAGTATTCGTCAGTGGTGTGGTTTCAAGTGTTTTCCAGTGATGTGTTTTCAAATATTCACCTGTAGTATTGTTTGAAACATTCACCAGTGGTTTGGTTTCAAATATTCAACAGTGGTTTCAAATATTCACATGCGGTTTCAAATATTCACCTTTGCTTTCTGATATTCACCATTGGTGTGGTGTCAAATATTCACCAGTGGTTTCAACTTTTCAGTCTTGTGGTTTCAAATATTACGTGTTGTGGTTTCATATATTCACCAGAGGTGTCAAATATTCACCAGTGGTTTCAAATATTCACCAGAATTGTGGTTTGAAATATTCAACAGTGGTTTGGTACAAATGTTCACCAGTGGTGTTTTTTCAAATATTCACCAGTGGTGTGGTTTCAAATATTCACCAGTCGTGCGGTTTCAAATATTCACAAGTGGTTTGGATTTAAATATTAACAAGTTTTGTGGTTTCAAATATTAACCAGTGGTTAATAGTAATCAGTGGTGTGGTTTCAAGTATTCACAAGTGTGGTTTCAAATATTCGCCAGTGGTGTGGTTAAAAGTATTCGTCAGTGGTGTGGTTTCAAGTATTTTCCTGTGGAGTGTTTTCAAATATTCGACAGTAGTATGGTTTCAAATATTCACCAGTTGTTGTATCGAATATTCACCAGTGGTGTGATTTCAAATATTCACTAGTTGTGGTTTCAAATATTCAACAGTGGTTTCAAATATTCACCGGCGGTTTCAAATATTCACCTGCGCTTTCACATATTCACCATTGGTGTGGTCTCAAATATTCACCAGTGGTTTCAAATTTTCAGTGTTGTGGTTTCAAATGTTGCGTGTTGTGGTTTCATATATTCACCAGTGGTGTCAAATATTCACCAGTGGTTTCAAATGTACACCAGTGGTGTGGTTTCAAATATTCACCAGTGTTGTGGTTTGAAATATTCACCAGTGGTGTGGTTTCAAATATTCATCAGTGGTGCGGTTTCAAATATTCACTTGTGATTTGGATTTAAATATTTACAAGTGGTGTGGTTTCAAACATTCAACAGTTGTTTGGTTTCAAATATTGACCAGTAATGTGGTTTCAAGTATTGTCCCTTGGAGTGGTTTCAAATATTCAGCTGTGATGTGTATCAAATATTCACCAATGATTTGGTTTCAAATATTCACCAGAGTGGTTTCAAATATTCACCAATGGAGTCGTTTCATATATTCACGAGTCTTTTGGTTTTAAATGTTCATCAGTGGTGTGGTTTCAAATATTCACCAGTGGTTTTCATTCAAATGCTCACCGTGGTGTGGTTTCAAATATTCCCCAGTGGTGTGGTTTCAAGTATTCACCAGTGGTGTGATTTCAAATATTCACCAGTGGTGTGGTTTCAAGTATTCGCCGTAGTGTGGTTTCAAGTATTCACCAGTGGTGTGGTTTCAAGTATTCGCCAGTGGTTTGGTTTCAAGTATCCACCAGTTGTGTGGTTTTAAATATTCACCAGTGGGCTGGTTTCAAATATTCGCCAGTGGTATGGTTTCAAATATTCACCAGTTGTGGTATCGAATATTCACCAGAGGTGTGATTTCAAATATTCACCAGTGGTGTTCATTCAAATGCTCACCGTGGTGTGGTTTCAAATATTCGCCAGTGGTTTGGTTTCAAGTATTCACCAGTTGTGTGGTTTTAAATATTCACCAGTGGGCTGGTTTCAAATATTCGCCAGTGGTTTGGTTTCAAATATTCAACAGTGGCTTTAAATATTCACCAGCGGATTAAATTTTTGATTGTTGTGGTTTCAAATATTACGTGTTGTGGTTTCATATATTCACCAGTGGTTTCAAATATTCACCAGTGTTTTCAAATATTCATCAGTATGGTTTCAAATATTCAGCAGTGGTGCGGTTTCAAATATTTACCAGTGGTGTGGTTTCAAATATTCTCCAGTGGTGTCCTTTCAAACATTCACCAGTAGTGTGGTTTCAAATATTCACCAGTATTGTGGTTTCACTGGTGTGGTTTCAAATATTCACCAGTGGTGTGGTTTCGAATTTTCACCAGTGGTGTGGTTTCAAATATTCACCAGAGGTGTGGTTTCAAATATTCACCTTTGGTTTCAAATATTCACCAATGATTTCAAATATTCACCAGTGGTTTCAAATATTCTAAAGTGGTTTCAAATATTCACCAGTGGTGTGATTTCGAATATTCACCAGTTGTTGGGTTTCAAATATTCACCTGTGGAGTGGTTTCAAATATTCACCAGTTGTGTGGCTTCAGATATTCATCAGCGGTTTCAAATATTTACCAGTGGTTTCGAAAATTCACCATTGGTGTGGTTTCAAATATTCGCCAGAGGTGTGGTTTCAAATATTCTCCAGCGTTTCTCAAATATTCTCCAGTGGTTTCAAATAATCACCCGTGGTTTCAAATATTCACTAATGATTTCAAATATTCGCCAGTGGTTTCAAATATTCTCCAGTGGTTTCAAATATTCTCCAGTGGTGTGGTTTCAAATATTCACCAGTGGTGTTGTTTCAAATATTCACCAGTGGTGTGGTTTCAAATATTCATTAGTGGTGTGGTTTCAAGTATTCACCAGTGGTTGGGTTTCAAATATTCACAAGTGGTTTCATATATTCACCAGTGGTTTCAAATATTCACCATTGGTTTTAAATATTAACCAGTGGTGTGATTTCAAATATTCACCAGTGGTGTGGTTTCAAGTATTCACCAGTGGTTGGGTTTCAAATATTCACCAGAGGTTGGGTTTCAAATAATCACCAGTGGTGAGGTTTCAAATATTCACCAGTTGTTTGGTTTCATATATTCACCAGTGGTGTGGTTTCAAATATTCGCCAGTAGTGTAGTTTTAAATATTCATTATTGGTGTGGTTTCAAATATTCACCAGTTGTTTCGTTTCAAATATTCACCAGTGGTGTGGTTTCAAATATTCAACAGTGGTGTGATTTCAAATATTCACCAGTGGTGTGGTTTCAAATAATCACCAGTGGTTTCAAATATTCACAGTGATTTCAAATATTCACCAGTGGTTTCATATATTCACCAGCGGTTTCAAATATTCACCATTGGTTTCAAATATTAACCAGTGATGTGGTTTCAAATATTCACCATTAGTGTGGTTTCAAATATTCACCACTGGTGTGGTTTCAAATATTCATTAGTGGTGTGGTTTCAAATATTCACCAGTTGTTTGGTTTCAAATATTCACCAGTGGTGTGGTTTCAAATATTCACCAGTGGTGTGGTTTCAAATATTCGCCAGTGGTGTGGTTTCAAATATTCACCAGTGGTGTGGTTTCAAATATTCACCAGTGGTGTGGTTTCAAATATTCACCAGTGGTGTGGTTTCAAATATTCACCAGTGGTGTGGTTTCAAATATTCACCAGTGGTGTGGTTTCAAATATTCACCAGTGGTGTGGTTTCAAATATTCACCAGTGGTGTGGTTTCAAATATTCACCAGTGTGGTTTCAAATATTCACCAGTGGTGTGGGTTCAAATATTCACCAGTGGTGTTGGCTCATATATTCACCAGTGGTGTGGTTTCAGACATTCACATGTTGTGTGGTTTCAAATATTCACCAGTGGTGTGGTTTCAAATATTCACCAGTGGTGTGGTTTCAAATATTCACCAGTGGTGTGGGTTCAAATATTCACCAGTGGTGTGGGATGAAATATTCACCAGTGGTGTGGGTTCAAATATCACCAGTGGTGTGGTTTCAAATATTCACCAGTGGTGTGGGTTCAAATATTCACCAGTGGTGTGGGTTCAAATATTCACCAGTTGTGTGGGTTCAAATATGCACCAGTGGTTTCAAATATTCACCAGTGGTTTCAAATATTCACCATTTGTGTGCTTTCAAATATTCACCATTGATGTGGTTTCAAATGTTCACCAGTGGTGTGGTTTCAAATATTCACCAGTGGTGTGGTTTCAAATATTCACCAGTGGTGTGGGTTCAAATATTCACCAGTGGTTTGGGTTCAAATATTCACCAGTGGTGTGGGTTCAAATATTCACCAGTGGTGTTGTTTCAAATATTCACCAGTGGTGTGGTTTCAAATATTCACCAGTGGTGTGGTTTCAAATATTCACCAGTGGTGTGGGTTCAAATATTCACCAGTGGTGTGGTTTCAAATATTCACCAGTGGTGTGGGTTCAAATATTCACCAGTGGTGTGGGTTCAAATATTCACCAGTGGTTTCAAATATTCACCAGAGGTTTCAAATATTCACCAGTGGTTTCAAATATTCACCAGTGGTTTAAAATATTCACTAGTGGTGTGGTTTCAAATATTCACCAGAGGTTTCAAATATTCACCAGTGGTTTCAAATATTCACCAGTGGTTTCAAATATTCATCAGTGGTTTCAAATATTCACCAGTGGCGTGGGTTGAAATATTCACCAGTGGTGTGGGTTCAAATATTCACCAGTGGTGTGGTTTTAAATATTCACCAGTGGTTTGGGTTCAAATATTCACCAGTGTGGGTTCAAATATTCACCAGTGGTGTGGGTTCAAATATGCACCAGTGGTTTCAAATATTCACCAGTGGTTTCAAATATTCACCATTTGTGTGCTTTCAAATATTCACCATTGGTGTGGTTTCAAATATTCACCAGTGGTGTGGTTTCAAATATTCACCAGTGGTGTGGTTTCAAATATTCACCAGTGGTGTGGGTTCAAATATTCACCAGTGGTTTGGGTTCAAATAATCACCAATGGTGTGGGTTCAAATATTCACCAGTGGTGTGGTTTCAAATATTCACCAGTGGTGTGGGTTCAAATATTCACCAGTGGTGTGGGTTCAAATATTCACCAGTGGTGTGGGTTCATATATTCACCAGTGGTGTGGTATCAGACATTCACATGTTGTGTGGTTTCAAATGTTCACCAGTGGTGTGGTTTCAAATATTCACCAGTGGTGTGGTTTCAAATATTCAACAGTGGTGTGATTTCAAATATTCACCAGTGGTGTGGTTTCAAATAATCACCAGTGGTTTCAAATATTCACAGTGATTTCAAATATTCACCAGTGGTTTCATATATTCACCAGCGGTTTCAAATATTCACCATTGGTTTCAAATATTAACCAGTGGTGTGGTTTCAAATATTCACCATTAGTGTGGTTTCAAATATTCACCACTGGTGTGGTTTCAAATATTCATTAGTGGTGTGGTTTCAAATATTCACCAGTTGTTTGGTTTCAAATATTCACCAGTGGTGTGGTTTCAAATTTTCACCAGTGGTGTGGTTTCAAATATTCGCCAGTGGCGTGGTTTCAAATATTCACCAGTGGTGTGGTTTCAAATATTCACCAGTGGTGTGGTTTCAAATATTCACAAGTGGTGTGGTTTCAAATATTCACCAGTGGTGTGGTTTCAAATATTCACCAGTGGTGTGGTTTCAAATATTCACCAGTGGTGTGGTTTCAAATATTCACCAGTGGTGTGGTTTCAAATATTCACCAGTGTGGTTTCAAATATTCACCAGTGGTGTGGGTTCAAATATTCACCAGTGGTGTTGGCTCATATATTCACCAGTGGTGTGGTTTCAGACATTCACATGTTGTGTGGTTTCAAATATTCACCAGTGGTGTGGTTTCAAATATTCACCAGTGGTGTGGTTTCAAATATTCACCAGTGGTGTGGTTTCAAATATTCACCAGTGGTGTGGTTTCAAATATTCACCAGTGGTGTGGTTTCAAATATTCACCAGTGGTGTGGTTTCAAATATTCACCAGTGTGGTTTCAAATATTCACCAGTGGTGTGGGTTCAAATATTCACCAGTGGTGTTGGCTCATATATTCACCAGTGGTGTGGTTTCAGACATTCACATGTTGTGTGGTTTCAAATATTCACCAGTGGTGTGGTTTCAAATATTCACCAGTGGTGTGGTTTCAAATATTCACCAGTGGTGTGGGTTCAAATATTCACCAGTGGTGTGGGTTGAAATATTCACCAGTGGTGTGGGTTCAAATATCACCAGTGGTGTGGTTTCAAATATTCACCAGTGGTGTGGGTTCAAATATTCACCAGTGGTGTGGGTTCAAATATTCACCAGTTGTGTGGGTTCAAATATGCACCAGTGGTTTCAAATATTCACCAGTGGTTTCAAATATTCACCATTTGTGTGCTTTCAAATATTCACCATTGATGTGGTTTCAAATGTTCACCAGTGGTGTGGTTTCAAATATTCACCAGTGGTGTGGTTTCAAATATTCACCAGTGGTGTGGGTTCAAATATTCACCAGTGGTTTGGGTTCAAATATTCACCAGTGGTGTGGGTTCAAATATTCACCAGTGGTGTTGTTTCAAATATTCACCAGTGGTGTGGTTTCAAATATTCACCAGTGGTGTGGGTTCAAATATTCACCAGTGGTGTGGGTTCAAATATTCACCAGTGGTGTGGTTTCAAATATTCACCAGTGGTGTGGGTTCAAATATTCACCAGTGGTGTGGGTTCAAATATTCACCAGTGGTTTCAAATATTCACCAGAGGTTTCAAATATTCACCAGTGGTTTCAAATATTCACCAGTGGTTTAAAATATTCACTAGTGGTGTGGTTTCAAATATTCTCCAGAGGTTTCAAATATTCACCAGTGGTTTCAAATATTCACCAGTGGTTTCAAATATTCATCAGTGGTTTCAAATATTCACCAGTGGCGTGGGTTGAAATATTCACCAGTGGTGTGGGTTCAAATATTCACCAGTGGTGTGGTTTCAAATATTCACCAGTGGTTTGGGTTCAAATATTCACCAGTGTGGGTTCAAATATTCACCAGTTGTGTGGGTTCAAATATGCACCAGTGGTTTCAAATATTCACCAGTGGTTTCAAATATTCACCATTTGTGTGCTTTCAAATATTCACCATTGGTGTGGTTTCAAATATTCACAAGTGGTGTGGTTTCAAATATTCACCAGTGGTGTGGTTTCAAATATTCACCAGTGGTGTGGGTTCAAATATTCACCAGTGGTTTGGGTTCAAATAATCACCAATGGTGTGGGTTCAAATATTCACCAGTGGTGTGGTTTCAAATATTCACCAGTGGTGTGGGTTCAAATATTCACCAGTGGTGTGGGTTCAAATATTCACCAGTGGTGTGGGTTCATATATTCACCAGTGGTGTGGTATCAGACATTCACATGTTGTGTGGTTTCAAATGTTCACCAGTGGTGTGGTTTCAAATATTCACCAGTGGTGTGGTTTCAAATATTCACCAGTGGTGTGGGTTCAAATATTCACCAGTGGTTTGGGTTCAAATATTCACCAGTGGTGTGGGTTCAAATATACACCAGTGGTGTGGTTTCAAATATTCAACAGTGGTGTGATTTCAAATATTCACCAGTGGTGTGGTTTCAAATAATCACCAGTGGTTTCAAATATTCACAGTGATTTCAAATATTCACCAGTGGTTTCATATATTCACCAGCGGTTTCAAATATTCACCATTGGTTTCAAATATTAACCAGTGGTGTGGTTTCAAATATTCACCATTAGTGTGGTTTCAAATATTCACCACTGGTGTGGTTTCAAATATTCATTAGTGGTGTGGTTTCAAATATTCACCAGTTGTTTGGTTTCAAATATTCACCAGTGGTGTGGTTTCAAATATTCACCAGTGGTGTGGTTTCAAATATTCGCCAGTGGCGTGGTTTCAAATATTCACCAGTGGTGTGGTTTCAAATATTCACCAGTGGTATGGTTTCAAATATTCACCAGTGGTGTGGTTTCAAATATTCACCAGTGGTGTGGTTTCAAATATTCACCAGTGGTGTGGTTTCAAATATTCACCAGTGGTGTGGTTTCAAATATTCACCAGTGGTGTGGTTTCAAATATTCACCAGTGTGGTTTCAAATATTCACCAGTGGTGTGGGTTCAAATATTCACCAGTGGTGTTGGCTCATATATTCACCAGAGGTGTGGTTTCAGACATTCACATGTTGTGTGGTTTCAAATATTCACCAGTGGTGTGGTTTCAAATATTCACCAGTGGTGTGGTTTCAAATATTCACCAGTGGTGTTGGTTCAAATATTCACCAGTGGTGTGGGTTGAAATATTCACCAGTGGTGTGGGTTCAAATATCACCAGTGGTGTGGTTTCAAATATTCACCAGTGGTGTGGGTTCAAATATTCACCAGTGGTGTGGGTTCAAATATTCACCAGTTGTGTGGGTTCAAATATGCACCAGTGGTTTCAAATATTCACCAGTGGTTTCAAATATTCACCATTTGTGTGCTTTCAAATATTCACCATTGGTGTGGTTTCAAATGTTCACCAGTGGTGTGGTTTCAAATATTCACCAGTGGTGTGGTTTCAAATATTCACCAGTGGTATGGGTTCAAATATTCACCAGTGGTTTGGGTTCAAATATTCACCAGTGGTGTCGGTTCAAATATTCACCAGTGGTGTTGTTTCAAATATTCACCAGTGGTGTGGTTTCAAATATTCACCAGTGGTGTGGGTTCAAATATTCACCAGTGGTGTGGGTTCAAATATTCACCAGTGGCGTGGTTTCAAATATTCACCAGTGGTGTGGGTTCAAATATTCACCAGTGGTGTGGGTTCAAATATTTACCAGTGGTTTCAAATATTCACCAGAGGTTTCAAATATTCACCAGTGGTTTCAAATATTCACCAGTGGTTTAAAATATTCACTAGTGGTGTGGTTTCAAATATTCACCAGAGGTTTCAAATATTCACCAGTGGTTTCAAATATTCACCAGTGGTTTCAAATATTCATCAGTGGTTTCAAATATTCACCAGTGGCGTGGGTTGAAATATTCACCAGTGGTGTGGGTTCAAATATTCACCAGTGGTGTGGTTTCAAATATTCACCAGTGGTTTGGGTTCAAATATTTACCAGTGTGGGTTCAAATATTCACCAGTGGTGTGGGTTCAAATATGCACCAGTGGTCTCAAATATTCACCAGTGGTTTCAAATATTCACCATTTGTGTGCTTTCAAATATTCACCATTGGTGTGGTTTCAAATATTCACCTGTGGTGTGGTTTCAAATATTCACCAGTGGTGTGGTTTCAAATATTCGCCAGTGGTGTGGGTTCAAATATTCACCAGTGGTTTGGGTTCAAATATTCACCAGTGGTGTGGGTTCAAATATTCACCAGTGGTGTGGTTTCAAATATTCACCAGTGGTGTGGTTTCAAATATTCACCAGTGGTGTGGGTTCAAATATTCACCAGTGGTGTGGGTTCAAATATTCACCAGTGGTGTGGGTTCATATATTCACCAGTGGTGTGGTTTCAGACATTCACATGTTGTGTGGTTTCAAATGTTCACCAGTGGTGTGGTTTCAAATATTCACCAGTGGTGTGGTTTCAAATATTCACCAGTGGTGTGGGTTCAAATATTCACCAGTGGTTTGGGTTCAAATATTCACCAGTGGTGTGGGTTCAAATATACACCAGTGGTGTGGTTTCAAATATTCACCAGTGGTGTGGGTTCAAATATTCACCAGTGGTGTGGTTTCAAATATTCACCAGTGGTGTGGGTTCAAATATTAACCAGTGGTGTGGGTTCAAATATTCACCAGTGGTTTCAAATATTCACCAGAGGTTTCAAATATTCACCAGTGGTTTCAAATATTCACCAGTGGTTTAAAATATTCACCAGTGTTGTGGTTTCAAATATTCACCAGATGTTTCAAATATTCACCAGTGGTTTCAAATATTCACCAGTGGTTTCAAATATTCACCAGTGGCGTGGGTTGAAATATTCACCAGTGGTGTGGGTTCAAATATTCACCAGTGGTGTGGTTTCAAATATTCACCAGTGGTTTGGGTTCAAATATTCACCAGTGGTGTGGGTTCAAATATTCACCAGTGGTGTGGGTTCAAATATGCACCAGTGGTTTCAAATATTCACCAGTGGTTTCAAATATTCACCATTTGTGTGCTTTCAAATATTCACCATTGGTGTGGTTTCAAATATTCACCAGTGGTGTGGTTTCAAATATTCACCTGTGGTTTGGGTTCAAATATTCACCAGTGGTGTGGGTTCAAATATTCACCAGTGGTGTGGGTTCAAATATGCACCAGTGGTTTCAAATATTCACCAGTGGTTTCAAATATTCACCATTTGTGTGCTTTCAAATATTCACCATTGGTGTGGTTTCAAATATTCACCAGTTGTGTGGTTTCAAATATTCACAAGTGGTGTGGTTTCAAATATTCACCAGTGGTGTGGGTTCAAATATTCACCAGTGGTTTGGGTTCAAATAATCACCAGTGGTGTGGGTTCAAATATTCACCAGTGGTGTGGTTTCAAATATTCACCAGTGGTGTGGTTTCAAATATTCACCTGTGGTGTGGGTTCAAATATTCACCAGTGGTGTGGGTTCAAATATTCACCAGTGGTGTGGGTTCATATATTCACCAGTGGTGTGGTTTCAGACATTCACATGTTGTGTGGTTTCAAATATTCACCAGTGGTGCGGTTTCAAATATTCACCAGTGGTGTGGTTTCAAATATTCACCAGTGGTGTGGTTTCAAATATTCACCAGTGGTGTGGGTTCAAATATTCACCAGTGGTGTGGGTTGAAATATTCACCTGTGGTGTGGGTTCAAATATCACCAGTGGTGTGGTTACAAATATTCACCAGTGGTGTGGGTTCAAATATTCACCAGTGGTGTGGGTTCAAATATTCACCATTGGTGTGGGTTCAAATATGCACCAGTGGTTTCAAATATTCACCAGTGGTTTCAAATATTCACCATTTGTGTGCTTTCAAATATTCACCATTGGTGTGGTTTCAAATGTTCACCATTGTTGTGGTTTCAAATATTCACCAGTGGTGTGGTTTCAAATATTCACCAGTGGTGTGGGTTCAAATATTCACCAGTGGTGTGGTTTCAAATATTCACCATTGGTGTGGGTTCAAATATTCACCAGTGGTGTGGTTTCAAATATTCACCAGTGTTGTGGGTTCAAATATTCACCAGTGGTGTGGGTTCAAATATTCACCAGTGGTTTCAAATATTCACCAGAGTTTTCAAATATTCACCAGTGGTTTCAAATATTCACCAGTGGTTTAAAATATTCAACAGTGGTGTGGTTTCAAATATTCACCAGAGGTTTCAAATATTCACCAGTGGTTTCAAATATTCACCAGTGGTTTCAAATATTCACCAGTGGTTTCAAATATTCACCAGTGGCGTGGGTTGAAATATTCACCAGTGGTGTGGGTTCAAATATTCACCAGTGGTGTGGTTTCAAATATTCACCAGTGGTTTGAGTTCAAATATTCACCAGTGGTGTGGGTTCAAATATTCACAAAGTGGTGTGGGTTCAAATATGCACCAGTGGTTTCAAATATTCATCAGTGGTTTCAAATATTCACCATTTGTGTGCTTTCAAATATTCACCACTGGTGTGGTTTCAAATATTCACCAGTGGTGTGGTTTCAAATATTTACCATTGGTGTGGGTTCAAATATTCACCAGTGGTTTGGGTTCAAATAATCACCAGTGGTGTGGGTTCAAATATTCATCAGTGGTGTGGTTTCAAATATTCACCAATGGTGTGGTTTCAAATATTCACCATTGGTGTGGGTTCAAATATTCACCAGTGGTTTGGGTTCAAATAATCACCAGTGGTGTGGGTTCAAATATTCACCAGTGGTGTGGTTTTAAATATTCACCATTGGTGTGGTTTCAAATATTCACCAGTGGTGTGGTTTCAAATATTCACCAGTGGTGTGTGTTCAAATATTCACCAGTGGTGTGGTTTCAAATATTCACCAGTGGTGTGGTTTCAAATATTCACCAGTGGTGTGGGTTCAAATATTCACCAGTGGTGTGGGTTCAAATATTCACCAGCGGTGTGGTTTCAAATATTCACCAGTGTTGTGGGTTCAAATATTCACCAGTGGTGAGGGATCAAATATTCACCAGTGGTTTCAAATATTCACCAGAGGTTTCAAATATTCACCAGTGGTTTGAAATATTCACCAGTGGTTTAAAATATTCACCAGTGGTGTGGTTTCAAATATTCACCAGAGGTTTCAAATATTCACCAGTGGTTTCAAATATTCACCAGTGGTTTCAAATATTCATCAGTGGTTTCAAATATTCACCAGTGGCGTGGGTTGAAATATTCACCAGTGGTGTGGGTTCAAATATTCACCAGTGGAGTGGTTTCAAATATTCACCAGTGGTTTGGGTTCAAATATTCACCAGTGGTGTGGGTTCAAATATTCACCAGAGGTGTGGGTTCAAATATGCACCAGTGGTTTCAAATATTCACCAGTGGTTTCAAATATTCACCATTTGTGTGCTCTCAAATATTCACCACTGGTGTGGTTTCAAATATTCACCAGTGGTGTGGTTTCAAATATTCACCATTGGTGTGGGTTCAAATATTCACCAGTGGTTTGGGTTCAAATAATCACCAGTGGTGTGGGTTCAAATATTCACCAGTGGTGTGGTTTCAAATATTCACCAGTGGTGTGGTTTCAAATATTCACCTGTGGTGTGGGTTCAAATATTCACCAGTGGTGTGGTTTCAAATATTCACCAGTTGTGTGGGTTCAAATATTCACCAGTGGAGTGGGTTCAAATATTCACCAGTGGTTTCAAATATTCACCAGTGGTTTCAAATATTCACCAGTGGTGTGGTTTCAAATATTCACCAGAGGTTTCAAATATTCACCAGTGGTTTCAAATATTCACCAGTGGTTTCAAATATTCACCAGTGGTTTCAAATATTCACCAGTGGTTTCAAATATTCACCAGTGACGTGGTTTCAAATATTCACAAGTGGTGTGGTTTCAAATATTCACCAGTGGTGTGGTTTCAAATTTTCACCAGTGGTGTGGTTTCAAATATTCACCAGTGGTTTGGTTTCAAATATTCACCAGTGGTGTGGTTTCAAATATTCACCAGTGGTTTGGTTTCAAATATTTACCAGTGGTGTGGTTTCAAGTATTCACCAGTGGTTTGGTTTCAAAAATTCACCAGTGGTGTGGTTTCTAATAATCAAAAGTGTTTTCAAATATTCACGAGTGATTTCAAATACTCACCAGTGGTTTTATCTATTCACCAGAGGTTTCAAATATTCACCACTGGTTTCAAATATTAACCAGTGGTGTGATTTCAAATATTCACCAGTGGTGTGGTTTCAAGTATTCACCAGCGGTTGGGTTTCAAATATTCACCAGTGGTTGGGTTTTGAAATATTCACCAGTGGTGAGGTTTCAAATATTCACCAGTTGTTTGGTTTCAAATATTCACCAGTGGTTTCAAATATTCACCAATTGGGTGGTTTCAAATATTCACCAGTTGTGTGGTTTGAAATATTCACCAGTGGTGTGGTTTCAAACAGTCACCAGTGGTTTCAAATATTCACCAGTGATTTCAAATATTCACCAGTGGTTTTATATATTCACCAGTGGTTTCAAATATTCACCATTGGTTTCAAATATTAACGAGTGGTGTGATTTCAAATATTCACCAGTGGTGTGGTTTCAAGTATTCACCAGTGGTTGGGTTTCAAATATTCAGCAGTGGTTGGGTTTCAAATATTCACCAGTTGTGTAGTTTCAAATATTCACCAGTGGTTTGGTTTCTAAAACTCACCAGTGGTGTGGTTTCAAATATTCACCAGTGGTGTGGTTTCAAATATTCACCAGTGGTGTGGTTTCAAATATTAACCAGTGTGTTTCAAATATTCACCAGTGGTGTGGTTTCAAATATTCACCAGTGGTGTGGTTTCAAATATTCACCAGTGGTGTGGTTTCAAATATTCACCAGTGGTGTGGTTTCAAATATTCACCAGTTTTGCGGTTTCAAATATTAACCAGTGGTGTGGTTTCAAATATTCACCAGTGGTTTCAAATATTCACCATTGGTGTGGTTTCAAATATTCACCAGTGGCGTGTTTTCAAATATTCACCAGTGGTGTGGTTTCAAATATTCACCAGTGGTGTGGTTTCAAATATTCACCAGTGGTGTGGTTTCAAATATTCACCAGTGGTGTGGTTTCAAATATTTACCAGTGGTGTGGGTTCTAATATTCACCAGTGGTGTGGTTTCAAATATTCACCAGTGGTGTGGTTTCAAATATTCACCAGTGGTGTGGTTTCAAATATTCACCAGTCGTGTGGTTTCAAATATTCACCAGTGGTGTGGTTTCAAATATTCACCAGTGGTGTAGTTTCAAATATTCACCAGTGGTGTGGGTTCAAATATTCACCAGTGGTGTGGGTTCAAATATTCACCAGTGGTGTGGGTTCAAATATTCACCAGTGGTGTGGTTTCAAATATTCGCCAGTGGTGTGGTTTCAAATATTCACCAGTGATGTGGTTTCAAATATTCACCAATGGTGTGGTTTCAAATATTCACCAGTGGTGTGGGTTCAAATATTCACCAGTGGTGTGGGTTCAAATATTCACCAGTGGTGTGGGTTCAAATATTCACCAGTGGTGAGGGTTCAAATATTCACCAGTGGTGTGGGTTCAAATATTCACCATTGGTGAGGGTTCAAATATTCACCAGTGGTGTGGGTTCAAATATTCACCAGTGGTGAGGGTTCAAATATTCACCAGAGGTGTGGGTTCAAATATTCACCAGTGGTGTGGTTTCAAATATTCACCTTTGGTTTCAAATATTCACCAATGATTTCAAATATTCACCAGTGGTTTCAAATATTCTGAAGTGGTTTCAAATATTCACCAGTGGTGTGATTTCGAATATTCACCAGTTGTTGGGTTTCAAATATTCACCTGTGGAGTGGTTTCAAATATTCACCAGTTGTGTGGCTTCAGATATTCATCAGCGGTTTCAAATATTTACCAGTGGTTTCGAAAATTCACCATTGGTGTGGTTTCAAATATTCGCCAGAGGTGTGGTTTCAAATATTCTCCAGCGTTTCTCAAATATTCTCCAGTGGTTTCAAATAATCACCCGTGGTTTCAAATATTCACTAATGATTTCAAATATTTGCCAGTGGTTTGAAATATTCTCCAGTGGTTTCAAATATTCTCCAGTGGTGTGGTTTCAAATATTCACCAGTGGTGTTGTTTCAAATATTCACCAGTGGTGTGGTTTCAAATATTCATTAGTGGTGTGGTTTCAAATATTCACCAGTTGTTTGGTTTCAAATATTCTCCAGTGGTGTGGTTTCAAATATTCACCAGTGGTGTGGTTTCAAATATTCACCAGTGGTGTGGTTTCAAATAATCACCAGTGGATTCAAATATTCACCAGTGATTTCAAATATTCACAAGTGGTTTCATATATTCACCAGTGGTTTCAAATATTCACCATTGGTTTTAAATATTAACCAGTGGTGTGATTTCAAATATTCACCAGTGGTGTGGTTTCAAGTATTCACCAGTGGTTGGGTTTCAAATATTCACCAGAGGTTGGGTTTCAAATAATCACCAGTTGTTTGGTTTCAAATATTCACCAGTGGTGTGGTTTCAAATATTCGCCAGTAGTGTAGTGTTAAATATTCATTATTGGTGTGGTTTCAAATATTCACCAGTTGTTTGGTTTCAAATATTCACCAGTGGTGTGGTTTCAAATATTCAACAGTGGTGTGATTTCATATATTCACCAGTGGTGTGGTTTCAAATAATCACCAGTGGTTTCAAATATTCACAGTGATTTCAAATATTCACCAGTGGTTTCATATATTAACCAGCGGTTTCAAATATTCACCATTGGTTTCAAATATTAACCAGTGGTGTGGTTTCAAATATACACCATTAGTGTGGTTTCAAATATTCACCACTCGTGTTTTTTCAAATATTCATTAGTGGTGTGGTTTCAAATATTCACCAGTTGTTTGGTTTCAAATATTCACCAGTGGTGTGGTTTCAAATATTCACCAATGGTGTGGTTTCAAATATTCGCCAGTGGTGTGGTTTCAAATATTCACCAGTGGTGTGGTTTCAAATATTCACCAGTGGTGTGGTTTCAAATATTCACCAGTGGTGTGGTTTCAAATATTCACCAGTGGTGTGGTTTCAAATATTCACAAGTGGTGTGGTTTCAAATATTCACCAGTGGTGTGGTTTCAAATATTCACCAGTGGTGTGGTTTCAAATATTCACCAGTGTGGTTTCAAATATTCACCAGTGGTGTGGGTTCAAATATTCACCAGTGGTGTTGGCTCATATATTCACCAGTGGTGTGGTTTCAGACATTCACATGTTGTGTGGTTTCAAATATTCACCAGTGGTGTGGTTTCAAATATTCACCAGTGGTGTGGGTTCAAATATTCACCAGTGGTTTGGGTTCAAATATTCACCAGTGGTGTGGGTTCAAATATACACCAGTGGTGTGGTTTCAAATATTCACCAGTTGTGTGGTTTCAAATATTCACCAGTGGTGTGGGTTCAAATATTCACCAGTGGTGTGGGTTCAAATATTCACCAGTGGTGTGGTTTCAAATATTCACCAGTGGTGTGGGTTCAAATATTCACCAGTGGTGTGGGTTCAAATATTCACCAGTTGTTTCAAATATTCACCAGAGGTTTCAAATATTCACCAGTGGTTTCAAATATTCACCAGTGGTTTCAAATATTCACCAGTGGTTTCAAATATTCACCAGTGGCGTGGGTTGAAATATTCACCAGTGGTGTGGGTTCAAATATTCACCAGTGGTGTGGTTTCAAATATTCACCAGTGGTTTGGGTTCAAATATTCACCAGTGGTGTGGGTTCAAATATTCACCAGTGGTGTGGGTTCAAATATGCACCAGTGGTTTCAAATATTCACCAGTGGTTTCAAATATTCACCATTTGTGTGCTTTCAAATATTCACCATTGGTGTGGTTTCAAATATTCACCAGTGGTGTGGTTTCAAATATTCACCTGTGGTTTGGGTTCAAATATTCACCAGTGGTGTGGGTTCAAATATTCACCAGTGGTGTGGATTCAAATATGCACCAGTGGTTTCAAATATTCACCAGTGGTTTCAAATATTCACCATTTGTGTGCTTTCAAATATTCACCATTGGTGTGGTTTCAAATATTCACCAGTTGTGTGGTTTCAAATATTCACAAGTGGTGTGGTTTCAAATATTCACCAGTGGTGTGGGTTCAAATATTCACCAGTGGTTTGTTTTCAAATAATCACCAGTGGAGTGGGTTCAAATATTCACCAGTGGTGTGGTTTCAAATATTCACCAGTGGTGTGGTTTCAAATATTCACCTGTGGTGTGGGTTCAAATATTCACCAGTGGTGTGGGTTCAAATATTCACCAGTGGTGTGGGTTCATATATTCACCAGTGGTGTGGTTTCAGACATTCACATGTTGTGTGGTTTCAAATATTCACCAGTGGTGCGGTTTCAAATATTCACCAGTGGTGTGGTTTCAAATATTCACCAGTGGTGTGGTTTCATATATTCGCCAGTGGTGTGGGTTCAAATATTCACCAGTGGTGTGGGTTGAAATATTCACCAGTGGTGTGGGTTCAAATATCACCAGTGGTGTGGTTACAAATATTCACCAGTGGTGTGGGTTCAAATATTCACCAGTGGTGTGGGTTCAAATATTCACCAGTGGTGTGGGTTCAAATATGCACCAGTGGTTTCAAATATTCACCAGTGGTTTCAAATATTCACCATTTGTGTGCTTTCAAATATTCACCATTGGTGTGGTTTCAAATGTTCACCATTGGTGTGGTTTCAAATATTCACCAGTGGTGTGGTTTAAAATATTCACCAGTGGTGTGGGTTCAAATATTCACCAGTGGTTTGGGTTCAAATATTCACCAGTGGTGTGGGTTCAAATATTCACCAGTGGTGTGGTTTCAAATATTCACCAGTGGTGTGGGTTCAAATATTCACCAGTGGTGTGGGTTCAAATATTCACCAGTGTGTGGTTTCAAATATTCACCAGTGTTGTGGGTTCAAATATTCACCAGTGGTGTGGGTTCAAATATTCACCAGTGGTTTCAAATATTCACCAGAGTTTTCAAATATTCACCAGTGGTTTCAAATATTCACCAGTGGTTTAAAATATTCAACAGTGGTGTGGTTTCAAATATTCACCAGAGGTTTCAAATATTCACCAGTGGTTTCAAATATTCACCAGTGGTTTCAAATATTCACCAGTGGTTTCAAATATTCACCAGTGGCGTGGGTTGAAATATTCACCAGTGGTGTGGGTTCAAATATTCACCAGTGGTGTGGTTTCCAATATTCACCAGTGGTGTGGTTTCAAATATTCACCAGTGGTGTGGTTTCAAATATTTACCAGTGGTGTGGGTTCAAATATTCACAAAGTGGTGTGGGTTCAAATATGCACCAGTGGTTTCAAATATTCATCAGTGGTTTCAAATATTCACCATTTGTGTGCTTTCAAATATTCACCATTGGTGTGGTTTCAAATATTCACCAGTGGTGTGGTTTCAAATATTTACCATTGGTGTGGGTTCAAATATTCACCAGTGGTTTGGGTTCAAATAATCACCAGTGGTGTGGGTTCAAATATTCATCAGTGGTGTGGTTTCAAATATTCACCAATGGTGTGGTTTCAAATATTCACCATTGGTGTGGGTTCAAATATTCACCAGTGGTTTGGGTTCAAATAATCACCAGTGGTGTGGGTTCAAATATTCACCAGTGGTGTGGTTTCAAATATTCACCAGTGGTGTGGTTTCAAATATTCACCTGTGGTGTGGGTTCAAATATTCACCAGTGGTGTGGGTTCAAATATGCACCAGTTGTTTCAAATATTCACCAGTGGTTTCAAATATTCACCATTTGTGTGCTT
The DNA here is from genome assembly GCF_038502225.1 of Cherax quadricarinatus. Taxonomy (NCBI): domain Eukaryota; kingdom Metazoa; phylum Arthropoda; class Malacostraca; order Decapoda; family Parastacidae; genus Cherax; species Cherax quadricarinatus. The sequence continues at coordinate 30,039,133 of NC_091330.1, read as the reverse complement.
TCAAATATTCACCATTGGTGTGGTTTCAAATATTCACCAGTGGTGTGGTTTCAAATATTCACCAGTGGTGTGGGTTCAAATATTCACCAGTGGTTTGGGTTCAAATATTCACCAGTGGTGTGGGTTCAAATATTCACCAGTGGTGTGGTTTCAAATATTCACCAGTGGTGTGGTTTCAAATATTCACCAGTGGTGTGGGTTCAAATATTCGCCAGTGGTGTGGGTTCAAATATTCACCAGCGGTGTGGTTTCAAATATTCACCAGTGTTGTGGGTTCAAATATTCACCAGTGGTGTGGGTTCAAATATTCTCCAGTGGTTTCAAATATTCACCAGAGGTTTCAAATATTCACCAGTGGTTTGAAATATTCACCAGTGGTTTAAAATATTCACCAGTGGTGTGGTTTCAAATATTCACCAGAGGTTTCAAATATTCACCAGTGGTTTCTAATATTCACCAGTGGTTTCAAATATTCACCAGTGGTGTGGTTTCAAATATTCACCAGTGGTGTGGTTTCAAATATTCACCAGTGTGGTTTCAAATATTCACCAGTGGTGTGGGTTCAAATATTCACCAGTGGTGTTGGCTCATATATTCACCAGTGGTGTGGTTTCAAATATTCACCAGAGGTTGTGTGGTTTCAAATATTCACCAGTGGTGTGGTTTCAAATATTCCCCAGTGGTGTTCAAATATTCACAATTTGTGTGCTTTCAAATATTCACCATTGGTGTGGTTTCAAATATTCACCAGTGGTGTGGTTTCAAATATTCACCATTGGTGTGGGTTCAAATATTCACCAGTGGTTTGGGTTCAAATAATCACCAGTGGTGTGGGTTCAAATATTCACCAGTGGTGTGGTTTCAAATATTCACCAGTTGTGTGGTTTCAAATATTCACCTGTGGTGTGGGTTCAAATATTCACCAATGGTGTGGTTTCAAATATTCACCAGTGGTGTGGGTTCAAATATTCACCAGTGAAGTGGGTTCAAATATTCACCAGTGGTTTCAAATATTCACCAGTGGTTTCAAATATTCACCAGTGGTTTCAAATATTCACCAGTGGTGTGGTTTCAAATATTCACCAGAGGTTTCAAATATTCACCAGTGGTTTCAAATATTCACCAGTGGTTTCAAATATTCACCAGTGGTGTGGTTTCAAATATTCACCAGTGGTGTGGTTTCAAATTTTCACCAGTGGTGTGGTTTCAAATATTCACCAGTGGTTTGGTTTCAAATATTCACCAGTGGTGTGGTTTCAAATATTCACCAGTGGTTTGGTTTCAAATATTTACCAGTGGTGTGGTTTCAAGTGTTCACCAGTGGTTTGGTTTCAAAAATTCACCAGTGGTGTGGTTTCAAATATTCATCAGTGGTGTGGTTTCAAATATTCACCAGTGGTGTAGTTTCAAATATTCACCAGTGGTGTGGTTTCAAATAATCAAAAGTGTTTTCAAATATTCACGAGTGATTTCAAATATTCACCAGTGGTTTTATCTATTCACCAGAGGTTTCAAATATTCACCACTGGTTTCAAATATTAACCAGTGGTGTGATTTCAAATATTCACCAGTGGTGTGGTTTCAAGTATTCACCAGCGGTTGGGTTTCAAATATTCACCATTGGTTGGGTTTTGAAATATTCATCAGTGGTGAGGTTTCAAATATTCACCAGTTGTTTGGTTTCAAATATTCACCAGTGGTTTCAAATATTCACCAATTGGGTGGTTTCAAATATTCACCAGTTGTGTGGTTTCAAATATTCACCAGTGGTGTGGTTTCAAACAGTCACCAGTGGTTTCAAATATTCACCAGTGATTTCAAATATTCACCAGTGGTTTTATATATTCACCAGTGGTTTCAAATATTCACCATTGGTTTCAAATATTAACGAGTGGTGTGATTTCAAATATTCACCATTGGTGTGGTTTCAAGTATTCACCAGTGGTTGGGTTTCAGATATTCAGCAGTGGTTGGGTTTCAAATATTCACCAGTTGTGTAGTTTCAAATATTCACCAGTGGTTTGGTTTCTAAAACTCACCAGTGGTGTGGTTTCAAATATTCACCAGTGGTGTGGTTTCAAATATTCACCAGTGGTGTGGTTTCAAATATTAACCAGTGTGTTTCAAATATTCACCAGTTGTGTGGTTTCAAATATTCACCAGTGGTGTGGTTTCAAATATTCACCAGTGGTGTGGTTTCAAATATTCACCAGTTGTGTGGTTTCAAATATTCACCAGTTTTGCGGTTTCAAATATTCACCAGTGGTGTGGTTTCAAATATTCACCAGTGGTTTCAAATATTCACCATAGGTGTGGTTTCAAATATTCACCATTGGTGTGGTTTCAAATATTCACCAGTGATGTGGTTTCAAATATTCACCAGTGGTGTGGTTTCAAATATTCACCAGTGGTGTGGTTTCAAATATTTACCAGTGGTGTGGGTTCTAATATTCACCAGTGGTGTGGTTTCAAATATTCACCAGTGGTGTGGTTTCAAATATTCACCAGTGGTGTGGTTTCAAATATTTACCAGTGGTGTGGGTTCTAATATTCACCAGTGGTGTGGGTTCAAATATTCACCAGTGGTGTGGGTTCAAATATTCACCAGTGGTTTCAAATATTCACCAGTGGTGTGGTTTCAAATATTCACCAGTGGTGTGGGTTCAAATATTCACCAGTGGTGTGGGTTCAAATATTCACCAGTGGTTTCAAATATTCACCAGTGGTGTGGGTTCAAATATTCACCAGTGGTGTGGGTTCAAATATTCACCAGTGGTGAGGGTTCAAATATTCACCAGTGGTGTGGTTTCAAATATTCACCAGTGGTGAGGGTTCAAATATTCACCAGTGGTGTGGGTTCAAATATTCACCAGTGGTGAGGGTTCAAATATTCACCAGTGGTGTGGGTTCAAATATTCACCAGTGGTGAGGGTTCAAATATTCACCAGTGGTGTGGGTTCAAATATTCACCAGTGGTGTGGGTTCAAATATTCACCAGTGGTGTGGGTTCAAATATTCACCAGTGGTGAGGGTTCAAATATTCACCAGTGGTGAGGGTTCAAATATTCACCAGTGGTGAGGGTTCAAATATTCACCAGTGGTGAGGGTTCAAATATTCACCAGTGGTGTGGGTTCAAATATTCACCAGTGGTGTGGGTTCAAATATTCACCAGTGGTGAGGGTTCAAATGTTCACCAGTGGTGTGGGTTCAAATATTCACCAGTGGTGAGGGTTCAAATATTCACCAGTGGTGTGGGTTCAAATATTCACCAGTGGTGAGGGTTCAAATATTCACCAGTGGTGTGGGTTCAAATATTCACCAGTGGTGTGGGTTCAAATATTCACCAGTGGTGTGGGTTCAAATATTCACCAGTGGTGAGGGTTCAAATATTCACCAGTGGTGAGGGTTCAAATATTCACCAGTGGTGAGGGTTCAAATATTCACCAGTGGTGAGGGTTCAAATATTCACCAGTGGTGTGGGTTCAAATATTCACCAGTGGTGTGGGTTCAAATATTCACCAGTGGTGAGGGTTCAAATATTCACCAGTGGTGAGGGTTCAAATATTCACCAGTGGTGAGGGTTCAAATATTCACCAGTGGTGTGGGTTCAAATATTCACCAGTGGTGTGGGTTCAAATATTCTCCAGTGGTGTGGTTTCAAATATTCACCAGTGTGGGTTCAAATATTCACCAGTGGTGTGGGTTCAAATATTCACCAGTGGTGTGGGTTCAAATATTCACCAGTGGTGTGGGTTCAAATATTCACCAATGGTGTGGGTTCAAATATTCACCAGTGGTGTGGGTTCAAATATTCACCAGTGGTGTGGGTTCAAATATTCACCAGTGGTGTGGGTTCAAATATTCTCCAGTGGTGTGGTTTCAAATATTCACCAGTGGTGTGGGTTCAAATATTCACCAGTGGTGTGGGTTCAAATATTCACCAGTGGTGTGGGTTCAAATATTCACCAGTGGTGTGGGTTCAAATATTCACCAGTGGTGTGGGTTCAAATATTCACCAGTGGTGTGGGTTCAAATATTCACCAGTGGTGTGGGTTGAAATATTCACCAGTGGTGTGGGTTCAAATATTCACCAGTGGTGTGGGTTCAAATATTCTCCAGTGGTGTGGTTTCAAATATTCACCAGTGGTGTGGGTTCAAATATTCACCAGTGGTGTGGGTTCAAATATTCACCAGTGGTGTGGGTTCAAATATTCACCAGTGGTGTGGGTTCAAATATTCACCAGTGGTGTGGGTTCAAATATTCACCAGTGGTGTGGGTTCAAATATTCACCAGTGGTGTGGGTTCGTTTGGTAGAAAAAGGTTAATTTTCAGGTTTTATCGAATTAATAATAAATATATATTCAGTTTACTAATAAATGTTTTTTTCTGGTTTGCTCCAAAATATTCTATATCATAATTCTCTAAGAATGATAATATAAGTTTTTTCCGTGTAAATGTAAATTTGAAATTTATTCAGGTATACACAAATACAGTTACATAGAATTATCATACATAGCAGCATGTGTGTAGAGATCCTGGGGTAACCCAAAAAAGTCAGACACAGTGACTTTTTGGAATCAAATCTATTACTGAAAAATGCGTTTGAGATCAGCTTCAAACGTTTACCATTTATGGGTCTTATTAAACTTCAATTTGCCAGGTTGATTATGTAAATTACTTTCCATATAATAAATAGAAAAGACCTCTTTTGGTGTCGCTTAATTGGATTTTTTTTTTAAATTGACATGTTTATTTTTCTGTAAAGATTACAATGGAGGTTCACTTATTTTATATTGTATTATGTATTATATTTTCTATTAATTTTGGGCTGTGTGGGCGCCAATATGCCAATTTTTGGATAAAATTCTCAAAATGGATTTTACAGCGTAAATCAGAAAAGAAAATTTAAAAAAATCTAAATTTTCATTTTTATTGATTTCTAATTTTAACAAAGTTAAATTTTCTGTTTTCTGAACATTCTTGGCAATATTTCTCTTAATTTTCCCTCTCAATTTTTCATTTATTTTTGGAGACTGCCTGTTTGGTCAACTGAAAATTTTGACCGCCAGTGTAATGTATCCTGTAGAAGGTTCATGGCAGAGTTTATGTTCAGGGCTGCCATGTGCAAGGCTGCCATGTGCAGGGCTGCCATGTGCAGGGCTGCCATGTGCAGGGCTGCCATGTGCAGGGCTACCATGTTCAGGGCTGCCATGTGCAGGGCTGCCATGTGCAGGGCTGCCAAGTTCAGGGCTGCCATGTGCAGGGCTGCCATGTGCAGGGCTGCCATGTGCAGGGCTACCATGTTCAGGGCTGCCATGTTCAGGGCTGCCATGTCCAGGGCTGCCATGTGCAGGGCTGCCATGTGCAGGGCTGCCATGTGCAGGGCTTCCATGTGCAGGGCTACCATGTTCAGGGCTGCCATGTGCAGGGCTGCCATGTGCAGGGCTGCCAAGTTCAGGGCTGCCATGTGCAGGGCTGCCATGTGCAGGGCTTCCATGTGCAGGGCTACCATGTTCAGGGCTGCCATGTGCAGGGCTGCCATGTGCAGGTCTGCCATGTGCAGGGCTGCCATGTGCAGGGCTGCCATGTGCAGGGCTGCCATGTGCAGGGCTGCCATGTGCAGGGCTGCCATGTGCAGGGCTGCCATGTGCAGGGCTGCCATGTGTAGGTCTGCCATGTGCAGGGCTGCCATGTGCAGGGCTGCCATGTGCAGGGCTGCCATGTTCAGGGCTGCCATGTCCAGGTCTGCCATGTGCAGGGCTGCCATGTTCAGGGCTGCCATGTGCAGGGCTACCATGTGCAGGGCTGCCATGTGCAGGGCTGCCATGCCCAGGTCTGCCATGTGCAGGGCTGCCATGTTCAGGGCTGCCATGTGCAGGGCTACCATGTTCAGGGCTGCCATGTGCAGGGCTTCCATGTGCAGGGCTGCCATGTCCAGGGCTGCCATGTGCAGGGCTGCCATGTTCAGGGCTGCCATGTCCAGGTCTGCCATGTGCAGGGCTGCCATGTTCAGGGCTGCCATGTGCAGGGCTACCATGTGCAGGGCTGCCATGTGCAGGGCTTCCATGTGCAGGGCTGCCATGTCCAGGGCTGCCATGTGCAGGGCTGCCATGTGCAGGGCTGCCATGTGCAGGGCTACCATGTGTAGGGCATCCATGTCCAGGGCTGCCATGTGCAGGGCTACCATGTGCAGGGCTGCCATGTGCAGGGCTGCCATGTGCAGGGCTGCCATGTGCAGGGCTACCATGTGTAGGGCTGCCATGTCCAGGGCTGCCATGTCCAGAGCTGCCATGTGCAGGGCTGCCATGTGCAGGGCTGCCATGTGCAGGGCTACCATGTGTAGGGCTGCCATGTGCAGGGCTGCCATGTCCAGGGCTGCCATGTGCAGGGCTGCCATGTGCAGGGCTGCCATGTCCAGGGCTGCCATGTGCAGGGCTGCTGTGGCATGCAAAGAGTACGTAACCTTTATTCGGCGCATGGACACACCCTCATTTACAGGCTATCTCCCCCAACCAGCGAACCAGGTTGCTAAGAGTTGATGATGGGGCCCCATCGTTCAACTAGTGACCAGGTTCTAGCCAATAAGAAGGTGGGATTGACAATCGCAGAGGTTATGTGGATACCGCTCTCCTGTCTGCCCTTGTCATTCCCACTCTAGAGCTGGTTGAAGCACGGTCTGCTATCTTGTGGCTTCTATTTCTGCCTTGCTTACCGTGGAGTGCACTATATTTATCACTGTACATAGTGTACATATTGCTGTTATAATTGGTGAAGGATAATATAAGTCTAAACTTTTTCTACTGTGTTTATTTGCTCCCATTACACCTGGGATAACAGGCCATTTGAAATCCTAGGTTGTAATATGGGTAGCCTGTCCGAGAGCTGGACTTAGAGAAACGGTTGAGCTTAGGGTGAAGCTTGTAGCAGGAACATTGTGTAGCTTGCTGTTTCGCTTCGCTTTACAAATTTTGCGTGTCAGTTGCTTATGATCAGCCTTGCTATTGTGTGATCGTTCAGCAGCTCGCTACTAGCTTGTTCAGTGTGCTCGCTTCGCTACGGTCAGTCTTGTGTGCAGTCGGCTTTGCTTGTATGCGTATTCTGCAATCGTACTGTGCATAGCTAAGCGTGTTCTGCAAATTAACGTGTTACGTTGGGGTATTCGTACTGTGCATAGCGAATAACTTATGCCACCTAGACGAGTCAGACGCCTGGTGTCGGCATATACTTTGCATAACCTACCTAAATTGTCCCTACAGCGTTGTTGGCAAATTGCTCGTTCCATTGGCATTCCCTATAAACGCACTCTTACAGCTGCGCAACTGCGTTCACTTATTGCTGACATACTTATTGAAGAAGAGATGGCACATCAGACTCCTCCCTCTACGGGAGCTAGGGCAAAAACTACTATGTTCTCGCAGGAGGAAGATGATACACCTACGGAGCAAAATGGTCAGTATAGTGCACATGGGTTGTCTCAGGGTGAATCAGCGTCGTTGGCACTTCAGCTGGCAAAAATCAATCTTGAGCAAACTAGGGAACAGAGAGCATTCGCAAGGGAAGAATTTGATAGGGAAAGAGAAAGGAGGCAGTTTTCGCATTTTGTAAACGATTTCAGTTTACAAAAAGCAGTACAGCTTGTTCCCCGCTTCAATGAGGCCGAACCAGAGCAATTTTTCGAAAGCTTCGAAAATCAGGCTCGAGCCTTGAGGTGGCCGGAACAGCACTGGGCAGCGTTGGTTCATACAGCATTATTGGGTAAGGCACAGGAATTTACGTCGGTATTAACTGACGCTGAATTCTCTGATTATCAAGTAGTGAAGACCACAGTGTTGGGAGCATATACATGTATCCCAGCTAAATATCGTAAGACCTTCAAATTGAACAGGCGGCAGCTTGGTCAATCCCTGGTGGACTTTGTGAGACAGCAAACCAAAGCTTTTACCAGCTGGTATAAAGCGAGTGGTGTCTCTAACTTTGAGGAGCTGGTGCAGCTTATTCTGATTGATAACCTGCTGGAGTCTGTGGGACCAGAGGTTCGTGTCTTTCTGCAGGATCGTGACTTAACCACTGCATTGGAGGCGGCCAGGTTGGCTGATACCTTCGAAACGAACCGCTCCTTGTCCGAGCGGTCCCTTCTCTCTTTTCAACAGTCTGGCGTGAGCAGAGATCGACAACATTGGAGAATGAAGTGCCAGCCGGAGGGAGAGCGTCTACGACATCCAACCAAGTCACCTGGTGAGCCACGCTTCTCAACATATGGTCCCCCTGCGGAGAGGCAAACTACTTATGGAGCATCTCGACAACAATATCCAGAGAGGCACCAGCCAGAACGACACCACTTGCAACGTCATCAGGGAGTAAAGGGCAAGCCTGTCGTCTGCTTCAGGTGTAATAAAGTAGGTCATATCAGTTCCAACTGCCCCCAAAAACCTCAACCCATCGGGAAAATCTCTAATATCCCTAGTAACATGTCCCCTAGAGAAGTAGAAAAAGGTATGGCCCCTTATTATTGCGAAAGTCTTATTTCCCTTCAGGAAAACTCAGAACCAACTAAAGTAAATACCTTTAGAGATACTGGAGCATATTGCTCACTTGTCAGAGAAGGAATATTACCCCTTTCAGAGAATACTTCCTTGAATTCCTCAGTTTTATTGGAAGCTTACGGAGGAGCTATATATTCAGTTCCTTTGCATAAAATTTATGTAAAGTGCAAATATTACACTGGGTACTTGACTGTAGGTATCTCAAAAGGATTTCCCATGAAAAATGCCATGTTATTACTGGGTAATAACATTACTACTGTTACTTCGTGTCCTGAACCTATAATGATTAATGCTTCTCCAGTGTTGGCCATAACTCGGGCAACATCCCAAGGGTTGTCTGGGGAGAATGTTGACCTATCCTTGGACGACTCCGATCTCGGAATAGCCACGTTGTTTTATGAGACACACCGGCCGGAGTCTCGTAAATCAAGTGAACAGACCCCGATCAAGCCTTCCTATTCCCAGGTTGCAGGATTGCCAGATGTCTCTGTTTCCATGCCCGAGGGACTGTCCTTCCGGGAGGAACAACGTAAGGACCCTTCGTTAAAATTCACTTTTGAGGCAGCCATGGGTAAATCCTCTTTGGGTCATCCAGTCAAGTATGAAGTTAAAAATGATTATTTGGTATGCACTGAGACTGGTAAGGAGACAGAGGGCCGGCAATTATACGACAGGTTAGTGGTTCCAACCAAGTATAGACCTCAGATATTAAATATAGCTCATAATACGTCATCAGGAGGTCACTTAGGAATTACAAAAACCTTGTATAGAATCACAAAAGAATTTTATTGGCCAACATTAAAGAAAGATGTGAAGAATCATATTAGGTGTTGCCGAGAATGTCAGCAAGTTGGAAAACCTGGACATTCTATTAAACCTGCACCTCTCCAACCCATACCTGCTGATGGAGAACCTTTTGCAGATTTAATTATAGATTGTGTAGGTCCACTACCTAAGTCAAAGTCTGGAAATCAGTATTTATTTACAATTATGGATAAAGTAACCAGATACCCTGAAGCGATCCCAATGCGTAGTATCAATACTAAAGCTATTCTCAAAGCTTTAACAAAATTCATTTCTTGTTTTGGCATTCCTAAAACTATACAAAGTGATCAAGGTACTAACTTCACTGCCAAAGCATTTAGGGAAGTATTAACTAGGTTAGGGATAATTCACAACTTATCCACTGCCTATCACCCTCAGTCCCAAGGCGCCTTGGAAAGATTCCACCAAACATTAAAAACAATGATGAGAAGTTTTTGCATGCACTTTCCGACAGATTGGGATGAATCTCTACCGTTGTTGCTATTCTCAGTACGAGAGACGGTGCAAGAGTCTACAGGGTATAGTCCGTTTGAGCTGATCTTTGGGCACAATGTACGAGGTCCTCTTCGGGTGCTCAAAGAAGGATGGATGGGAGAAGACGTAAGCTCAGCACTCTACAACCCGTCTTCAAGGTTGCAGGTGGCACGTGAGTTAGCCACGGCTAACCTAAAGATAGCTCAAAGTAAGATGAAACAGAGGTATGACAAAAGTGCACAATTCCGCTCCTTCCATCCAGGAGACAAGGTGTTGGTGCAGGAACCTATACCTGGCCACACCTTGAAAGCTAGATTTACGGGACCTATGCAGATAGTAAGTAGATTATCTGATTTAAATTATGTGGTAGCTCCCATTGATAAGACCTCAAAAACAAAAACTTACCACATAAATCAAATCAAGGCCTTTCATACACCAGATAAAGTCCCAGTAATGACTCTGTCCTCTACCTCTGAGGACGACTCTGACTCTTTGCACTCTATCTCTGAAATTAATACTAAACTTTCAAATTCTGTCCTCCTCAAGGATCCTAGCCCGTTAATGGATGGATTATCTGAAATACAAGCAACCAATTTAACTGAGCTTCTACAGTCATATCCTAATATTTTTTCGGATGTGCCGAAAAAATGTACGTTAGGTTACCATGATGTAGATGTGGGAAAATCTAAACCAATTAAACTCTCCCCCTACAGAGCTAATCCTGAAAAGCAAAGGTTACTTCAGCAGGAAGTAGACTTCTTGTTAGAACATGGTTTAGTGGAGGAGTCATCTAGTCCATGGGCTTCACCGTGCATCCTAGTAAAGAAGGCTGATGGAGGGTTTCGTATGTGCACAGACTACCGTAAAGTGAACGAGGTCACAATTACAGATGCTTACCCTCTTCCTCGTCTGGATGACGTAATTGACTTTGTGGGTAAGGCTACTTTTGTGTCCAAATTAGATCTCCTTAAAGGTTACTATCAGGTACCTTTGACAGATAAGGCGAAGGAAATCTCTGCCTTCGTAATTCCAGGAGGTCATTATCAGTATACAGTTACCCCCTTCGGAATGAAAAATTCCCCCTCTTCATTCCAGAAACTCGTCCATCAGGCTATTAAAGGACTTGAAGGCACGGCAGCATACCTAGATGATATTGTTGTGGTGTCTGATACTTGGGATCAACACCTACTTAGACTTAAAGCTCTGTTTGAGACCTTTAAGAATTCCCAATTAACAGTTAATTTGTCTAAATCTTCCTTTGGCCAGGCCACTGTCACTTTTCTAGGCCATGAAGTAGGTAGTGGTAATGTTGCACCTAAACTTGCTAAAGTTCTTTCGATTAAAGATTATCCAGTTCCTCATGATAGGAAATCTCTTCAACGTTTCCTAGGCATGATAGGATTTTACAGAAGATTCTGTAAGAATTTCTCAGATATTGTAGCCCCTCTTACCTCTCTTACCAGTCATAAAGTTCCCTTTAATTGGACGTCAGATTGTAACACTGCTTTTAATAAAGCAAAAAGATTATTGTGCTCTGCACCCATTCTCCTGTCTCCAGACTTCTCCAAACCTTTTTCATTACAGGTTGATGCTTGTGAGTCTGGGGTTGGGGCGGTACTATTACAAATCGGGAACAAGGAGTTGCAGCCTGTAGCATACTTTTCAGCTAAGTTCCAGCCACATCAGAGAGCTTACTCTACCATTGAAAAAGAAGCCCTCGCGCTGGTAATGGCTTTGGAGCATTTCGATGTTTATGTGGGCCAGACATCGCAGGTGGTCACAGTCTACAGTGATCACAACCCGTTAGTCTATCTCCAAGCCATGAAGAATCACAACACAAGGCTTATGCGTTGGACGCTCAGGCTGCAGCCCTATAACTTCAAAATTCGTTACATTGCCGGCAAAGAAAATGTGTTGGCAGACTCTTTGTCAAGAGTCTAGTTTAATATTTTATTTAGGTTAGGATGTATTTGTGGTAACCCCCCTTTCAAGCTCTTTTTTTTATCCCCTGATGTGGGGGTTTTTTTTAGTGAGGGGATACGGGCTACCGTCCGCTTGTATCTTGGACCTATGTTGGCTTATCTGACTGCTGCCTCACTCTGAGTTTAGGGTTTGGCTTTCAGGCACTAGGAAAGCTGAGCTCTATCTAAGAGTTGGATGGTGGAGAGGATAGGCGGTCCCATTATTTTGTGCCATGGCGGCACGGTTACCACTGGGAGGTGGCAGCCTAATCCTGAGCCTTCTCGGGGGTGGGGGTGTGGCATGCAAAGAGTACGTAACCTTTATTCGGCGCATGGACACACCCTCATTTACAGGCTATCTCCCCCAACCAGCGAACCAGGTTGCTAAGAGTTGATGATGGGGCCCCATCGTTCAACTAGTGACCAGGTTCTAGCCAATAAGAAGGTGGGATTGACAATCGCAGAGGTTATGTGGATACCGCTCTCCTGTCTGCCCTTGTCATTCCCACTCTAGAGCTGGTTGAAGCACGGTCTGCTATCTTGTGGCTTCTATTTCTGCCTTGCTTACCGTGGAGTGCACTATATTTATCACTGTACATAGTGTACATATTGCTGTTATAATTGGTGAAGGATAATATAAGTCTAAACTTTTTCTACTGTGTTTATTTGCTCCCATTACACCTGGGATAACAGGCCATTTGAAATCCTAGGTTGTAATAGCTGCCATGTGCAGGGCTGCCATGTGCAGGGCTACCATGTGCAGGGCTGCCATGTGCAGGGCTGCCATGTGCAGGGCTGCCATGTGCAGGGCTGCCATGTTCAGGGCTTCCATGTGCAGGGCTGCCATGTGCAGGGCTGCCATGTTCAGGGCTGCCATGTCCAGGGCTGCCATGTGCAGGGCTGCCATGTTCAGGGCTGCCATGTTCAGGGCTGCCATGTCCAGGGCTGCCATGTGCAGGGCTGCCATGTTCAGGGCTGCCATGTTCAGGGCTGCCATGTTCAGGGCTGCCATGTGCAGGGCTACCATGTGCAGGGCTACCATGTGCAGGGCTGCCATGTGCAGGGCTGCCATGTGCAGGGCTTCCATGTGCAGGGCTACCATGTGCAGGGCTGCCATGTGCAGGGCTTCCATGTGCAGGGCTGCCATGTACAGGGCTACCATGTTCAGGGCTGCCATGTGCAGGGCTTCCATTAGCAGGGCTACCATGTGCTGGGCTGCCATGTGCAGGGCTGCCATGTGCAGGGCTGCCATGTGCAGGGCTACCATGTGCAGGGCTGCCGTGGGCAGGGCTTCCATGTGCAGGGCTGCCATGTGCAGGGCTACCATGTGCAGGGCTGCCATGTGCAGGGCTGCCATGTGCAGGGCTGCCATGTGCAGGGCTGCCATGTGCAGGGCTGCCATGTGCAGGGCTGCCATGTGCAGGCCTACCATGTGCAGGGCTACCATGTGCAGGGCTACCATGTGCAGGGCTACCATGTGCAGGGCTGCCATGTGCAGGGCTACCATGTGCTGGGCTACCATGTGCAGGGCTACCATGTGCAGGGCTACCATGTCCAGGGCTGCCACGTGCAGGGCTGCCATGTGCAGGGCTGCCATGTGCTGGGCTACCATGTGCAGGGCTACCATGTGCAGGGCTACCATGTCCAGGGCTTCCATGTGCAGTGCTGCCATGTGCAGGGCTGCCATGTGCAGGGCTACAATGTCCAGGGCTACCATGTCCAGGGCTGCCATGTGCAGGGCTGCCATGTGCAGGGCTACCATGTGCAGGGCTGCCATGTGCAGGGCTGCCATGTGCAGGGCTGCCATGTGCAGGGCTACCATGTGCAGGGCTGCCATGTGCAAGGCTGCCATGTGCAGGGCTGCCATGTGCAGGGCTACCATGTGCAGGGCTGCCATGTGCAGGGCTACCATGTGCAGGGCTACCATGTGCAGGGCTACCATGTGCAGGGCTACCATGTGCAGGGCTACCATGTGCAGGGCTGCCATGTGCAAGGCTGCCATGTGCAGGGCTGCCATGTGCAGGGCTGCCATGTGCAAGGCTGCCATGTGCAGGGCTGCCATGTGCAGGGCTACCATGTGCAGGGCTACCATGTGCAGGGCTACCATGTGCAGGGCTGCCATGTGCAGGGCTGCCATGTGCAAGGCTGCCATGTGCAGGGCTGCCATGTGCAGGGCTACCATGTCCAGGGCTGCCATGTTCAGGGCTTCCATGTGCTGGGCTGCCATGTGCAGGGCTGCCATGTGCAGGGCTGCCATGTGCAGGGCTGCCATGTCCAGGGCTGCCATGTCCAGGGCTGCCATGTTCAGGGCTTCCATGTGCTGGGCTGCCATGTGCAGGGCTACCATGTCCAGGGCTGCCATGTGCAGGGCTACCATGTCCAGGGCTGCCATGTGCAGGGCTGCCATGTGCACTGTAGCACAGAGGCTTCAGAATTACAGCATTTCGTGTACCGTAATCAGAAGATGTTCGGTGCCATTTAATGGTGTGAGTTGGTGCCATTTAATGGAGTGTGTTAGTGCCATTTTGCACTTTTAATCACGGACTGGTGAAGTATAACATTAAATTATTACCATGATGCTGGTGGGAGGTTCTTGATCTAAGGAACTCAGCTCATCTTTCCCTTGCCTGGATAACTCAACGCCTCCCATCCCACACGCGTTATATGACTCCTTTGGGTTTAGCGCTCTCCTGTGATTAAGATATGAACACTGTGGACGGTATTACTCTTTAATGGTTCATACAATGAATGAAATGAATGAAAAGTTTGAAGGTTTAACATGCGAAGGAACAATTTTTGTTGCATTCTTTGCAATAAATGAAAAGTTTAAGTTTTTTTAAATTATGAACGTTTAATGCTGACGTTTTTTCTCAATGGAAATATATCAGGTAAAATTAACATAATTTTATCAGGTAAAATTAAGATAATTTAACATTTCTGCGTCTATAATAACTGTGTTACTTCCAGACTATTGCTAAAAATTTGTGTTATGTAGACTAGGTTTATATAAACCGTACTTGCTTACTTATTGTATTTATTTACTGTCCTTACTTTCTTAAACATTGCTCAGTCCTACTGAGAAAAAACTTGTATTGATTTTTGGCTTAAAATTATTCCCAATTTGCATTTTAGAAAAAAAACTGGAAGTAATTAAATATTTTTTTTTCATGGCATAATTTATATTATAACAGAGTATCTTTAATCCTTGGATGTTGACAGCCTTGTGATTCAACTTGGATGTTGACAGCCTTGTGATTCAACTTGGATGTTGACAGCCTTGTGATTCAACTTGGATGTTGACAGCCTTGTGATTCAACTTGGATGTTGACAGCCTTGTAATTCAACTTGGATGTTGACAGCCTTGTGATTCAACTTGGATGTTGAAAGCCTTGTAATTCAACTTGGATGTTGACAGCCTTGTAATTCAACTTGGATGTTGACAGCCTTGTAATTCAACTTGGATGTTGACAGCCTTGTAATTCAACTTGGATGTTGACAGCCTTGTAATTCAACTTGGATGTTGACAGCCTTGTAATTCAACTTGGATGTTGACAGCCTTGTAATTCAACTTGGATGTTGACAGCCTTATAATTCAACTTGGATGTTGACAGCCTTGTAATTCAACTTGGATGTTGACAGCCTTGTAATTCAACTTGGAAGTTGACAGCCTTGTAATTCAACTTGGATGTTGACAGCCTTGTAATTCAACTTGGATGTTGACAGCCTTGTAATTCAACTTGGATGTTGACAGCCTTGTAATTCAACTTGGATGTTGACAGCCTTGTGATTCAACTTGGATGTTGACAGCCTTGTGATTCAACTTGGATGTTGACAGCCTTGTGATTCGACTTGGATGTTGACAGCCTTGTAATTCAACTTGGATGTTGACAGCCTTGTAATTCAACTTGGATGTTGACAGCCTTGTGATTCAACTTGGATGTTGACAGCCTTGTAATTCAACTTGGATGTTGACAGCCTTGTAATTCAACTTGGATGTTGACAGCCTTGTAATTCAACTTGGATGTTGACAGCCTTGTGATTCAACTTGGATGTTGACAGCCTTGTGATTCAACTTGGATGTTGACAGCCTTGTAATTCAACTTGGATGTTGACAGCCTTGTAATTCAACTTGGATGTTGACAGCCTTGTGATTCAACTTGGATGTTGACAGCCTTGTGATTCAACTTGGATGTTGACAGCCTTGTAATTCAACTTGGATGTTGACAGCCTTGTAATTCAACTTGGATGTTGACAGCCTTGTGATTCAACTTGGATGTTGACAGCCTTGTAATTCAACTTGGATGATGACAGCCTTGTGATTCAACTTGGATGTTGACAGCCTTGTAATTCAACTTGGATGTTGACAGCCTTGTGACTCAACTTGGATGTTGACAGCCTTGTGATTCAACTTGGATGTTGACAGCCTTGTGATTCAACTTGGATGTTGACAGCCTTGTAATTCAACTTGGATGTTGACAGCCTTGTGATTCAACTTGGATGTTGACAGCCTTGTAATTCAACTTGGATGTTGACAGCCTTGTAATTCAACTTGGATGTTGCCAGCCTTGTAATTCAACTTGGATGTTGACAGCCTTGTGATTCAACTTGGATGTTGACAGCCTTGTAATTCAACTTGGATGTTGACAGCCTTGTAATTCAACTTGGATGTTGACAGCCTTGTAATTCAACTTGGATGTTGACAGCCTTGTAATTCAACTTGGATGTTGACAGCCTTGTAATTCAACTTGGATGTTGACAGCCTTGTAATTCAACTTGGATGTTGCCAGCCTTGTAATTCAACTTGGATGTTGACAGCCTTATAATTCAACTTGGATGTTGACAGCCTTGTAATTCAACTTGGATGTTGACAGCCTTATAATTCAACTTGGATGTTGACAGCCTTGTAATTCAACTTGGATGTTGACAGCCTTATAATTCAACTTGGATATTGACAGCCTTGTAATTCAACTTGGACGTTGACAGCCTTGTAATTCAACTTGGATGTTGACAGCCTTATAATTCAACTTGGATGTTGACAGCCTTGTAATTCAACTTGGATGTTGACAGCCTTATAATTCAACTTGGATGTTGACAGCCTTGTAATTCAACTTGGATGTTGACAGCCTTATAATTCAACTTGGATGTTGACAGCCTTATAATTCAACTTGGATGTTGACAGCCTTGTAATTCAACTTGGATGTTGACAGCCTTATAATTCAACTTGGATGTTGACAGCCTTATAATTCAACTTGGATGTTGACAGCCTTATAATTCAATTTGGATGTTGACAGCCTTATAATTCAACTTGGATGTTGACAGCCTTGTAATTCAACGTGGATGTTGACAGCCTTATAATTCAACTTGGATGTTGACAGCCTTGTAATTCAACTTGGATGTTGACAGCCTTGTAATTCAACTTGGATGTTGACAGCCTTATAATTCAACTTGGATGTTGACAGCCTTATAATTCAACTTGGATGTTGACAGCCTTGTAATTCAACTTGGATGTTGACAGCCTTATAATTCAACTTGGATGTTGACAGCCTTGTAATTCAACTTGGATGTTGACAGCCTTATAATTCAACTTGGATGTTGACAGCCTTGTAATTCAACTTGGATGTTGACAGCCTTATAATTCAACTTGGATATTGACAGCCTTGTAATTCAACTTGGACGTTGACAGCCTTGTAATTCAACTTGGATGTTGACAGCCTTATAATTCAACTTGGATGTTGACAGCCTTGTAATTCAACTTGGATATTGACAGCCTTATAATTCAACTTGGATGTTGACAGCCTTATAATTCAACTTGGATGTTGGCAGGCTTGTAATTCAACTTGGATGTTTACAGCCTTATAATTCAACTTGGATGTTGACAGCCTTATAATTCAACTTGGATGTCGACAGCCTTGTAATTCAACTTGGATGTTGACAGCCTTATAATTCAACTTGGATGTTGACAGCCTTATAATTCAACTTGGATGTTGACAGCCTTATAATTCAACTTGGATGTTGACAGCCTTATAATTCAACTTGGATGTTGACAGCCTTGTAATTCAACTTGGATGTTGACAGCCTTATAATTCAACTTGGATGTTGACACCCTTGTAATTCAACTTGGATGTTGACAGCCTTGTAATTCATCTTGGATGTTGACAGCCTTGGAATTCAACTTGGATGTTGACAGCCTTGTAATTCAACCTGGATGTTGACAGCCTTGTAATTCAACTTGGATGTTGACAGCCTTATAATTCAACTTGGATGTTGACAGCCTTATAATTCAACTTGGATGTTGACAGCCTTGTAATTCAACTTTGATGTTGACAGCCTTATAATTCAACTTGGATGTTGACAGCCTTGTAATTCAACTTGGATGTTGACAGCCTTGTAATTCAACTTGGATATTGACAGCCTTATAATTCAACTTGGATGTTGACAGCCTTATAATTCAACTTGGATGTTGACAGCCTTGTAATTCAACTTGGATGTTGACAGCCTTATAATTCAACTTGGATATTGACATCCTTATAATTCAACTTGGATGTTGACAGCCTTATAATTCAACTTGGATGTTGACAGCCTTATAATTCAACTTGGATGTTGACAGCCTTATAATTCAATTTGGATGTTGACAGCCTTATAATTCAACTTGGATGTTGACAGCCTTATAATTCAACTTGGATGTTGACAGCCTTATAATTCAACTATGATGTTGACAGCCTTATAATTCAATTTGGATGTTGACAGCCTTATAATTCAACTTGGATGTTGACAGCCTTATAATTCAACTTGGATGTTGACAGCCTTATAATTCAACTTGGATGTTGACAGCCTTATAATTCAACTTGGATGTTGACAGCCTTATAATTCAACTTGGATGTTGACAGCCTTATAATTCAACTTTGATGTTGACAGCCTTTAATTCAACTTGGATGTTGACAGCCTTATAATTCAACTTGGATGTTGACAGCCTTATAATTCAACTTGGATGTTGACAGCCTTATAATTCAACTTGGATGTTGACAGCCTTGTAATTCAACTTGGATGTTGACAGCCTTATAATTCAACTTGGATGTTGACAGCCTTATAATTCAACTTGGATGTTGACAGCCTTGTAATTCAACGTTGATGTTGACAGCCTTATAATTCAACTTTGATGTTGACAGCCTTATAATTCAACTTGGATGTTGACAGCCTTATAATTCAACTTGGATGTTGACAGCCTTATAATTCAACTTGGATGTTGACAGCCTTATAATTCAACTTGGATGTTGACAGCCTTATAATTCAACTTGGATGTTGACAGCCTTATAATTCAATTTGGATGTTGACAGCCTTATAATTCAACTTGCATGTTGACAGCATTATAATTCAACTTGGATGTTGACAGCCTTATAATTCAATTTGGATATTGACAGCCTTCTAATTCAACTTGGATGTTGACAGCCTTATAATTCAACTTGGATGTTGACAGCCTTATAATTCAACTTGGATGTTGACAGCCTTATAATTCAACTTGGATGTTGACAGCATTGTAATTCAACTTGGATGTTGACAGCCTTATAATTCAACTTGGATGTTGACAGCCTTATAATTCAACTTGGATGATGACAGCCTTATAATTCAACTTGGATGATGACAGCCTTATAATTCAACTTGGATGTTGACAGCCTTATAATTCAACTTGGATGTTGACAGCCTTATAATTCAACTTGGATGTTGACAGCCTTATAATTCAAGTTGGATGATGACAGCCTTATAATTCAACTTGGATGTTGACAGCCTTATAATTCAACTTGGATGTTGACAGCCTTATAATTCAACTTGGATGTTGACAGCCTTATAATTCAACTTGGATGTTGACAGCATTATAATTCAACTTGGATGTTGACAGCCTTGTAATTCAACTTGGATGTTGACAGCCTTATAATTCAACTTTAGAGCTGCTTCAAGCTTAATGTGAATGTGTGCTTTAGAATATTATTCTAGTGAGTCTCTTTGGAAGGTTTGAATTAGATCTGTGCCGAGTATGTCCTAAATTGTTGTTTTATTATGAAATTTGGAAATAAGTTTTTATATAATGACTTGAGAATGACTCTTCTGATTCCCTTGAAATCCTCAGTGCTAATATTTGAGTCCATTATCAACTTAAGTTGCACTCTGCACTATTCCATTCACGTGCATTGAGACAGAGGTGTCTGGGATTATAGAATACTGGGATACTAATATTGGATCCCAAAGTGACTGAAATACGTCTAGTTACAACTTGTTTTGTTTACGGATTATGACTGTGAGTGGTATCTGATTAAATGTTTAATGAGAACGTTTGGACTTTGGGAAGACGCAGTAGCAGCACACTTGGTACTGCAGGAAAAAAATGGTCACACAAGAAGTCCTTGCCGAAAAAAATTGTAAGCTTCATGGTTAAGTGTAATAGATTTGGGACTGTTTCCTCAAAGGACCTAAAATTAAATCTGATTCATTCTTCTGGCTTCTACAGCAACATTAGTGCAAGCTTTGCAAGCGAGAGAAATCTTGCCTTTAGGCAGTGAGTGTTCACCACTCTGATGACTTTCTCCAAACAGGTGACATCTCTACAACTGGCACACGTTTTGACCATCCGGCCCTTAGTATTGTGGTGGTTCACCGTCTTGCTGCCTTTATTAAGACTAAGTACACCTGTTTTTTGCAGAAAGATGCTTCACATGGCTTGTAGTGTATGAACCGTCAAAATTATGAAGAATGTCATTTTAGACACAATGAAGCCAAGACATCAACATGATAGAACCTCTGTCTCTACTACCCAACTCAAAGATACGTCTGGCAGCCCACTGATAGCATATGATTATATCGCAAAAAGAACGGTAAATCACTAGATGGGACTATTTATACGCATATATCTTTACACATTGCATTTAGTGATGGTAGGTAGAATGTTGCTACTGATGAAAGGAAGACCGCAAACATAACAAGTATTGAACTTTAGATTACACTTAACACTTTATCCCAGTATATCACAGAGACCACAGGACGCTGGTAGAAGGATGCCAACCCAGTATGGTACAACGACAGTCATGTTGTCATCATTTTATTATCAGGCCTATAGAATATTTCAACATTCAACAGTTTCTTTACACTCACTATAGGTCTGTGAGGAAATTTTAAGTTTGTGTGCACACACATGCGACTGTGGTGCGAGTTGTTTGAGTGAATGACACATGTGACTGTGGTATGGGCTGAGTGCATGACACATGTGACTGTGGTATGGGCTGAGTGCATGACACATGTGACTGTGGTATGGGCTGAGTGCATGACACATGTGACTGTGGTGTGGGTCGTTCGAATGAATGACACATGTGACCGTGGTGTGGGTTGAGTGCATGACACATGTGACTGTGGTGTGGGTTGAGTGCATGACACATGTGACTGTGGTGTGGGTTGAGTGCATGACACATGTGACTGTGGTATGGGCTGAGTGCATGACACATGTGACTGTAGTGTATGCTGAGTGCATGACACATGTGACTGTGGTGTGGTGTGGGTTGTTTGAGTGAATGACACATGTGACTGTGGTGTGGGTTGTTTGAGTGAATGACACATATGACTGTGATGTGGGCTGAGTGCATGACACATGTGACTGTGGTATGGGCTGAGTGCATGACACATGTGACTGTAGTGTATGCTGAGTGCATGACACATGTGACTGTGGTGTGGTGTGGGTTGAGTGAATGACACATGTGACTGTGGTGTGGGTTGTTTGAGTGCATGACACATGTGACTGTGGTGTGGGCTGAGTGCATGACACATGAGACTGTGGTGTGGGTTGTTTGAATGCATGACACATGTGACTGTAGTGTGGGTTGAGTGCATGACACATGTGACTGTGGTGTGGGGTGAGTGCATGACACATGTGACTGTGGTGTGGGTTGAGTGAATAGCACATGTGACTGTGGTGTGGGTTGTTTGAGTGCATGACACATGTGACTGTGGTGTGGGCTGAGTGCATGACACATGTGACTGTGGTGTGGGTTAAGTGCATGACACATGTGACTGTGGTGTGGGTAGTGTGCATGACACATGTGACTGCGGTGTGGGTTGAGTGCATGACACATGTGACTAGTGTGGGTTGAGTGCATGACACATGTGACTGTGGTGTGGGTTGAGTGAATGACACATGTGACTGTGGTGTGGGTTGTTTGAGTGCATGACACATGTGACTGTGGTGTGGGCTGAGTGCATGACACATGTGACTGTGGTGTGGGCTGACTGCATGACACATGTGACTGTGGTGTGGGTTGAGTGAATGACACATGTGACTGCGGTGTGGGTTGAGTGAATGACACATGTGACTGTGGTGTGGGTTGAGTGCATGATACATGTGACTGTGGTGTGGGTTGAATGCATGACACATGTGACTGTGGTGTGGGTTGAGTGAATGACACATGTGACTGAGGTGTTGGTTGAGTGCTTGACACATGTGACTGTGGTGTGGGTTGAGTGCATGACACATGTGACTGTAGTGTGGGTTGAGTGCATGACACATGTGACTGTGGTGTGGGTTGAGTGCATGACACATGTGACTGTGGTGTGGGTTGAATGCATGTCACATGTGACTGTGGTGTGGGTTGAGTGCATGACACATGTGACTGTGGTGTGGGTTGAGTGCATGACACATGTGACTGTGGTGTTGGTTGAGTGCATGACACGTGGCTGTGGTGTGGGTTGTTTGAGTGAATGACACATGTGACTGTGGTGTGGGTTGTTTGAGTGCATGACACATGTGACTGTGGTGTGGGTTGTTTGAGTGAATGACACATGTGACTGTGGTGTGGGTTGAGTGCATGACACATGTGACTGTGGTGTGGGTTGAATGCATGTCACATGTGACTGTGGTGTGGGTTGAGTGCATGACACATGTGACTGTGGTGTGGGTTGAGTGCATGACACATGTGACTGTGGTGTTGGTTGAGTGCATGACACGTGGCTGTGGTGTGGGTTGTTTGAGTGAATGACACATGTGACTGTGGTGTGGGATGAGTGCATGACACATGTGGCTGTGGTGTGGGTTGTTTGAGTGCATGACACATGTGACTGTGGTGTGGGTTGTTTGAGTGCATGACACATGTGGCTGTGGTGTGGGTTGTTTGAGTGCATGACACATGTGACTGTGGTGTGGGTTGTTTGAGTGAATGACACATGTGACTGTGGTGCGGGCTGAGTGCATGACACATGTGACTGTGGTGTGGGTTGAGTGAATGACACAAGTGACTGTGGTGTGAGTTGTGTGCATGACACATGTGACTGTGGTGTGGGTTGAGTGCATGACACATGTGACTGTGGTGTGGGTTGAGTGAATGACACATGTGACTGAGGTGTGGGTTGAGTGCATGGCACATGTGACTGTGGTGTGGGTTGAGTGCATGACACATGTGACTGTAGTGTGGGTTGAGTGCATGACACATGTGACTGTGGTGTGGGTTGAGTGCATGACACATGTGACTGTGTGGGTTGAATGCATGACACATGTGACTGTGGTGTGGGTTGAGTGCATGACACATGTGACTGTGGTGTGGGTTGAGTGCATGACACATGTGACTGTGGTGTTGGGTGAGTGCATTACACGTGACTGTGTTGTGGGTTGAGTGAATGACACATGTGACTGGTGTGGGCTGAGTGCATGACACATGTGACTGTGGTATGGGCTGAGTGCATGACACTTGTGACTGTGGTATGGGTTGAGTGCATGACACATGTGACTGTGTTGTGGGTTGAGTGAATGACACATGTGACTGAGGTGTGGGTTGAGTGCATGACACACGTGACTTTGGTGTGGGTTGAGTGCATGACACATGTGACTGTGGTGTGGGTTGTTTGAGTGCATGACACATGTGACTGTGATGTGGGTTGTTTGAGTGCATGACACACCTGTGCTAAGAAATACAAACATCAGCGCCACTCTCCTATCTTTCACTTCACTGTTCTCTGGAGCGGAAGGTGAAGTCTGGTGATGGAAATAGAATGCAAGTTACAAGTTATCCAAAACTTAGTATTTGTTCGTCTGTCTAATTAGTGAAGTCTCTTATTTTTACAGTTGTTGCTTGTCTGATTTGTGGAACCACAACTGGGATATTTCTCTCATCCATCTTATACGCCTTCAACTTATCAAGGGAGTGAACCACTAGTCATGGCGGTAACCTTTGTATGTGCTTCTCTTTTGTTTTGATCGGGCTAGCGAGACTGTGAGGTTATTTTGAGCTGTGAAGACCTTTGCAAAAATAAAAATCGAAAATGAGCTGCAACCTTACCTTCATAATTTGTTGAAAACTACAACGTGTGTGTTGGCCAATGCTATTTTGCGATCTGTTTCTTGTTTATCCACTCGTCACTTATCATCTCCGAGAGTCCAGTCAACTTCGTTCACTGTTTCTGATGACTGTTGACTGAGGCCTGGGTGTTCAACTGTCCTCCACAGTGTTGGTTGTCTTGCGCCTCCCATTACGGCTCATTCCTTTTATATCACAGGTATTTACTTTAGGTTTTAAGTGTTGTTAATCATGTATTAACTCTGTGAATGTGATATCGACGTAACCGTTGATCACTGTCAAACACAGCCAGTCTTCAGTGTGACAGTCAGTTTCTTAACAATTTGTTGCTGCAAGTTGTATATTTACTTTATGTTCATTTGTTTATCATGTTAATTGTTTCAGTTTAGTATCATCTTTAATTTCCCACCTGTCAATAATTTCGAAATATTTATATTATTTTTCCATCTATAATTTCCACAGGTATGGGCTCTCCGGAATCTTGAGGATTTATTTCCATTCTCACTGAAGACCTTGTCAGGATCTTGGAAGCCCTGTAAGCTAGATAACACAACGTACCAACAACAAACAGGTTGTTGGTACGTTGGGTTATCTGAACCTCATTCACTGGGGTAGGTTATCTTAGCCTCACTCACTGCGGTGGATTATCCTAGCTACACAGGTATTTAAAGTAGTGAGTAGACTTTTGTTTTTTGCATTGAAATGTTTTGGGTAGCAAGTCAGAACAGATAACAGTATTTGTGCCATTTTATTCCTGTCACGGTTCGTCTTCTTGTAACATAGAGAAGTTGAGCCTAGGGCTCTGGATTCTCCGATAACGTATCACTCTTCTCTGTCGTTTAAGTTATGTATTCAGGAAAGTGTCTTAGGTCATTCTTGATTGCTACATAGATAATACATGGTCTAGGGAGCCCAATATTACGTCTTTTTGACGTGGATAAGAATATACTACCTTCGAAGAGCTTTTTGATTGCCGTGTATATCAACAGTGCGTGTCTCACGAAATCGTAATGACACGATTGCAAACAAACCATACCACGAGTGGGTTTAGATCTCCAGTGGCTAAGGCGTCGGTCTAGAGTTTCGAGACTCTCTGATCGCGGGTTCTAACCCCACCCGTGGTATGGTTTGATTTAGTGCGTGTATTTTATGCGTTCATTATACAGGAATATAAGTTCTGGTTTGACACAGGTGAAACTAGAACTGCCTTAGAATCTTTAATTCCCGCTAAGGTTCAAGAAAGACTAGGTATGAAAGGAATAAGAGAGGAGGTAAACAAAAGGAAAGAGGCTTCCATAATACCTTGCCACGATGGAAAAGTTAGAGATTGCAAAACGTTCAATATATCGAGCAAAGTGCCAGCGTTGAGGGAATTGCATCATATCTAAAACTTTACGTTTGCATAATGTTCGTAGATTCAGGGTATGTACATCATCCTTTCACTTTCATCGCTAAATTCATTTTTCCAGTTAAGATAAGATAAGATTTCGTTCGGATTTTTAACCCGGGAGGGTTAGCCACCCAGGATAACCTAAGAAAGTCAGTGCGTCATCGAGGACTGTCTAACTTATTTCCATTGGGGTCCTTAATCTTGTCCCCCAGGATGCGACCCACACCAGTCGACTAACACCCAGGTACCTATTTGCTGCTAGGTGAACAGGACAACAGGTGTAAGGAAACGTGTCGAAATGTTTCCACCCGCCGGGAATCGAACCCGGGCCCTCCGTGTGTGAAGCTGGAGCTTCAGCCACCAGGCCACCGGGCCACCGGTTCTCCATTGTTCAGTCTCGTTTAAAGATAGAATTTACAATTTGGATATTCCCAGATAAATCAGGCTTTAACTAACGTTATTCATTGTATTCTACTCCTCCACTCAGATATTCCTTTTCCAATTAAGGTATTTGTTTAAATTTACCTTATAAAAACGTATAGAAATAATCTTTGCCTATATCAAGCTTCATAATTTGTACAACCGCCGAATAATATGAACAAAATCCCGTTTATAATATATATCAATGCTGTATACTGGTCCTTGATTTTATTTTCAGATTAGCAGTATATGTACTCAAAAAATATTTCCTCTGCAGTCTTCTAAAAATCTGTAAACATCTAAGTAATCAATAGTGTTGTAAGCTGATGTTTTGATGTCCTCTCGAAATATAGTTATTGCATTTTGAATGGTTCTTAATAGCTCATCTTTCTTTATTTCTTTCACTTTATATACCTCTTATAAGTAAGTGGTATATAAAGTGCACTAAATTCATTATGTTTGCATCACAAAACCACATCTTTCCATTCCTTCTTGAATCAGTAAAATCCAGAAAGTTATTGAAGCATAGTTGCCAAGGGTCCATAAATGTACTGTACTTATTGTACTCATTTATCCCTATCTAACCTATGGAACTTGTGCATGGAGTTCAAAAACAATAAACCATCTCAGACCACTAATAACACAACAATACAGCATGCTCCACCAATATTCAAAAGTCTAAACTTACTCTCCATAGAGAACATCCATACCTATTATTGTACCTACTATATACATAGAACGCTACATTCAAATATAAACCCTCCACTCAAACTTCTCCTTACCAACCTCAACAGAACACATGACCATAACACAAGGCACAGATCACTCTTTGATGCTCCCCGCATCCATCTCGCACTATGTAAAAACTCTATGCACATGAAAGGCCCAAAAATTTGGAACTCATTATCAGCAAACACCAAAGGAACCCTGTCTGTACAACAATTGAAGACTCTTCTTAAAAACCACTTACTCACCCAAAACTAAGTTATCAGTACTTAACCTTACCAACAAAGCTACCAGATCACTTTCCACCGCCTCAGATTATAATTGCTCACTGTCTTACTCAGAATTAGAACCCCAAAAGTAAATGCTCAGAGGACAATAAATTCTCATATTTTAAAAATATTTTAATGCATATGTTGAATAACACATAAATGACATAAGTAGGTTGGTAGACAGCAACCACCCAGGGAAGTACTACCGTCCTGCCAGATGACTGTGAAACAGAAACCTGTAACTGTTTTACATGATGGTTGGATTGCTGGTGTCTTTTTCTGTCTCATAAATACACTGGATAACAGGTATATCAGTAGAAGTAGCAATCTTGCTACTTCTACTGACACTTAGGTCACACTACACAGACACACACATGCATATATGTACATACACACTTGAAGGTTTTTCTTCTTTTTCTTAATAGCTCTTGTTCTTCTTTATTTCTTCTATTGTTCATGTGGAAGTGGAAATTCTTCTTTCCTCCGTAAGCCATGCGTGTCGTATGAGGCGACTATAATGCCGGGAGCGATGGGCTAGTAACCCCTTCTCCTGTAGACATTTACTAAAAAAGAGAAGAAGAAAAACTTTATAAAACTGGGATGTTTGAATGTGCGTGGATGTAGTGCGGATAATAAGAAACAGATGATTGCTGATGTTATGAATGAAAAGAAGTTGGATGTTCTGGCCCTAAGCGAAACAAAGCTGAATGGGGTAGGGGAGTTTTGGTGAGGAGAAATAAATGGGATAAAGTCAGGAGTGTCTGAGAGAGTTAGAGCTAAGGAAGGGGTAGCAATAATATTGAAGGATCAGTTGTGGAAGGAGAAGAGGGAATATAAACGTGTAAATTCAGGGATTATGTGGATTAAAATAAGGGTCGGATGCGAAAAGTGGGTCACAATAAGAGTGTATGCACCTGGAGAAGAGAAGAATTTAGAGGAGAGAGAGAGAGTTTGGGAGATGTTAAGTGAATGTATAGGAACCTTTGAACCAAGTGAGAGAGTAATTGTGGTAGGGGACCTGAATGCTAAAGTAGGAGAAACTTTTAGAGAGGGTGTGGTAGGTACGTTTGGGGTGCCAGGTGTAAATAATGGGAGCCCTTTGATTGAACTTTGTATAGAAAGGGGTTTAGTTATAGGTAATACATATTTTAAGAAACAGAGGATAAATAAGTATACAAGATATGATGTAGTGTGAAATGACAGTAGTTTGCTGGACTACGCATTGGTAGAAAAAAAACTGTTGAATAGACTTCAGGATGTACATGTTTATAGAGGGGCCACAGATATATCAGATAATTTTTTATAGTTACATTGAGAGTAAAGGGGAGATGGGATACAAAGAAAATAGATGCAGCAAGTAATAGAGAGGTGAAGGTTTATAAACTAAAAGAGGAGGCAGTTAAGGTAAGATTTAAACAACTATTGGAGGATAGATGGCCTAGTGAGAATATAGGCAATGGGGTCGAAGATGTATGGGGTAGGTTTAAAAATGTAGTATTAGAGTGTTCAGCAGGAGTTTGTGGTTACAGGAAAGTGGGTGCGGGAGGGAAGAGGAGCGATTGGTGGAATGATGATGTAAAGAGAGTAGTAAGGGAGAAAAAGTTAGCATATGAGAGATCTTTACAAAGTAGAAGTGATACAAGGAGGGAAGAGTATATGGAGAGAAAAAGGGAGGTTAAGAGAGTGGTGAAGCAATGTAAAAAGAGAGCAAATGAGAGAGTGGGTGAGATGTTATCAAGAAATTTTGATGAAAATAGGAAAAAGTTTTGGAGTGAGATTAATAAGTTGAGGAAACCTGGAGAACAAATGGATTTGACAGTTAAAAATAGGAGAGGAGAGTTATTAAATGGAAAGTCAGAGGTATCGGAACATGGAGGGAATATTTTGAGGAATTGTAAAATGTTGATGAAGATAGGGAAGCTGTGATTTCGTGTATAGGGCAAGGAGGAATAACATCTTGTAGGAGTGAGGAAGAACCAGTTGTGAGTGTGGGGAAGATCGTGAGGCAGTAGGTAAAATGAAAGGGCTAAGGCAGCTGGGATTGATAAGAAGATAGAAATGTTAAAAGCAAGTGGGGATATAGTTTAGAAGTGGTTGGTGCTATTATTTAATAAATGTATGGAAGAGGGTGAGGTATATAGGGATTGGCAGAGAGCGTTTTACCTGGAGCTTACCTGGAGAGGGTTTCGGGGATCTACGCCCCCTCGTCTCAATCTGAGACTAGGCCTCATCAGGGTCTGATAAACTAAGCTGATACTGCTGGCAAGCTGATGTATGAACCACAGCCCGGATGGTCAGGTACTGACTTTAGGTGTCTGTCCAGTGCTTTCTTAAAGAGAGCCAGGGGTCTATTGGTAATCTCCCTTATGTATGCTGGGAGGCAGATGAACAGTCTTGGGCCCCTGACAATTATTGTGTTGTCTCTCAATGTACTCGTGGCGCCCCTGCTTTTCATCGGGGGAATGTTGCATCTCCTGCTGAGTCTTTTACTTTCATAGGGAGTGATTTTCGTGTGCAGGTTTGGTACCAATCCCTCCAGGACCTTCCAAGTGTATATTATCATGTATATCTCTCGCCTGCGTTCAAGGAAATACAGATCAAGGACCTTCAACCATTCCCAGTAATTTAAGTGTCTTATCGTACTTATGTGTGCTGTGAAAGTCCTTTGTACACTCTCCAGGCCTGCAATATCGCCAGCCTTGAAGGGGGCCGTTAGTGTACAACAGTATTCCAGCTTAAAGAGCACAAGCAATTTGAAGAGAATCTACATGGGCTTGGCGTCTCTAGTTTTGAAGGTTCTCATTATCAATCCCATCATTTTCCTAGTGGATGAGGTAGATACGTTGTGGTCTTTGAAGGCGAGTTCCTCTGAAATTATCACTCGCAGGTCTTTCATATTACTTTTCCGCTCTATTGCATGGTTAGAATTTGTCGTATACGCTATTACATTTTTAATTTCCTCAAGTTTCCCATATATGAGTAGTTGAAATTTCTCCTCGTTGAACTTCATATTGTTTTGAGTGGCTCATTCGAAGATTTGGTAGATGTCCGCTTGGAATCTCGCAGTGTCTTCGAGGGAGTTCACTGCCATGGTAATTTGGGTGCTATCCGCAAAGGAAAACACGGAGCTATGGCTTACCTCTCATGTCAGAACTGAGGATGAGGAATAGAATGGGAGCGAGTACTGTGCCTTGTGGAACAGAGCTTTTTACCATAGCTGCCTGGGACTTTACTCTGTTTTCTATTACTCTTTGTGTTCTATTTGTCAGGAAGTTTAGATCCATCTACCAACTTTTCCTGTTTTTCCTTTATCACGCATTTTGTGTGCTATTACGCCATGGTCACACTTGTCGAAAGCTTTTGCAAAGTCTGTGTATACTACATCTGTATTTTGTTTACCCTCTACTAGATCCAGGATCTTGTCACAGTGGTCCAGTAGCTGAGGCAGGCAGGAGCGACCTGCTCTAAACCCGCGTTGCCCTGGGTTGTGTAATTGATGAGTATCTAGGTGGTTGGCGATCTTGCTTCTTAGAACCCTCTCAAAGAGTTTTATGAAATGGGATGTTAGTGCTATCAGTCTGTAGTTCTTTGCAATTGCTTTACTGCCACCATTGTGGAGTGGGGCTATGTCTGCTGTTTTTAGTGTGTGTGGGATGACCCCTGTGTCCATGCTCCCTCTCCATAAAATGCTGAAGGCACGCAATTCTTGATGAACACGGAGTACCATGAGTCTGGGCCTGGGGCAGAGTGCATGGGCATGTCATTTATTGCCTCTTCAAAGTCTTGTGGAGTCAGGATAATATCCGAGATTTTTGAGATGACCATATTTTGGGTTTCATTCATATAGAATTCATTTGGATTGTCGACCCTTAGTCTGGGCAGTGGCTCGCTGAACACTGAGTCATACTGGGACTCAGTATCTCATTCATTTCTTTGCTGTCATCTGTGTATGGCCCATTCCGCCTAAGCAGGGGCCCAATACTGGATGTTGTTTTTTCCTTGGATTTGGGATAAAAGACGAGGTATTTTTTTTTTTAATTTCTTTTATGACTTTTAGTTCTTCCTGTGATTCTTGTCTCCTTCAGCTTAAGTTCGATATTTGCAATTTCATTGACTAGTGCCTCCCTTCGTATTTCATATATATTGGCCCCACTCAGGAGCTCTGTGACTCTTCGCCTTCGTCTGTATAGGGAGTGTCTCTCTCCCTCTCTCTCTTTCTAGTTTACATCTTCTCTTTCTTTTTCTTAATGAAATGTGTCTTGAGCAGATCACAGAATTCATTTTTTCAAGGCAAAAGTTCGGGTCCGTGTTGTTTAGGATATCTTTCCAGCTTGTTTCATTTAGGACATGGTTTACTTGATTCAATTGTATGTTTTTGTTATTGAAATTGAATTTCGTGAAGAGACGTTCATGACTGTTCACATACTGCTGATCAAGAGCCCTGTGCATACATGTTTGTACCTCTATTATATTATGATCTGAGAATATTGTCTTTGATAAGGTTATATTACGTATCAGATCGTCGTCGTTAGTGACGATGAGGTCCAGTATATTTTCTAGTCTTCTAGGTTCTACTATTTGCTCGTTTAGGTGAATTTGTATAAAGGCAAAGGGGACAAAAGAGAGTGCAAAAAATATAGGGAAATAAGTCTGTTGAGTATACCTGGTAAAGTGTGCGGTAGAGTTATTATTGAAAGATTTAAGAGTAAAATAGAAATTAGGATAGCAGATGAATAAGGTTTTAAGAAGGGTAGGGGGTGTGTAGACCAAGTGTTTACAGTGAAACATATAGGTGAACAGTATTTAGATAAGGGTAAAGAAGTTTTTGTGGCATTTATGGATTTGGAAAAGGCGTATGACAGGGTGGATAGGGGGGCAATGTGGCAGATGCTGCAGGTGTATGGTATAGGAGGTAGGTTACTGAGAGCAGTGAAGAGTTTTTACGAGGATAGTGAAGCTCACGTTAGAGTATATAGGAAAGTGGGAGATTATTTCCCAGTAAAAGTAGGCCTTAGACAAGGATGTGTGATGTCATCATGGTTGTTCAATATGTTCAGAGAAGGGGATGTAAGAAAAGTGAATGCTCGGGTATTGGAAAGAGGCGCGGAGTTAAAAGATAAAGAATCAAGCACAAAGTGGGAGTTATCACAGTTGCTCTTTGCTGATGACACTGTGCTTTTGGTAGATTCTGAAGAGAAGTTGCAGAGATTGGTGGATGAATTTGGTAGGGTATGTAAAAGAAGAAAATTAAAAGTGAATATAAGAAAGAGTAAGGTGATGAGGATAACAAAAAGATTAGGTGACGAAAGATAGGATAGCAGATTGGAGGGAGAGAGTATGGAGGAGGTGAATGTATTCAGATATTTAGGAGTGGACGTGTCAGCAGATGGGTCTGTGAAGGATGGGGTGAATCACAAAACTGATGAGGGGAAAAGGGTGAGTGGTGCACTTAGGAGTCTGCGGATACAAAGAACTTTGTCTGTGGAAACAAAGAGGGGAATGTATGAGAGTATAGTTATACCAACACTCTTATATGGGCGTGGAGCTTGGGTGATGAAAGTTGCAATGAGGAGATGACTGGAGGCAGTGGA
This sequence comes from Cherax quadricarinatus, assembly GCF_038502225.1. Classification (NCBI taxonomy): domain Eukaryota; kingdom Metazoa; phylum Arthropoda; class Malacostraca; order Decapoda; family Parastacidae; genus Cherax; species Cherax quadricarinatus. The sequence goes on along the minus strand of NC_091330.1, from coordinate 30,006,609 downwards.
GATCTCGTATCTGAGGGCAATGTGTGGTGTGAATATAATGCAGAGAATTCGTAGTTTGGAAATTAGGAGAATATAAAGCAGAGAATTCGTAGTTTGTAAATTATCCAGAAAACTGAGGAGGGGTTGTTGAGGTGGTTCGGACATGTAGAGAAAATGGAACGAAACAGAATGACTTCGAGATTGTATAAAGTTGTAGTGGAGGGAAGCTGGGGTTGGGGCCGTCCTGGGAAAAGTTGGGGGTAAAGGGGGGTAAAGGAGGTTTTGTGTGCGAGTGGCTTTGACTTTCAGCAAGCATGTGTGAACGTATTTGATAGGAGTGAATGGAGACAAATGGTTTCTAATACCTGACGTGCTGTTGGAGTGTGAACAAAGTAACATTTATGAAGGGATTCAGGGAAACCGGCAGGCCGGACTTGAGTCCTGGAGATGGGAAGTACAGTGCCTGCACTCTGAAGTTTTATAACTGTAGTGTAAAGCTCACCTCTGGCAAGACAGTGATGGAGTGAATGATGAAAGTTTTTCTTTCTCGGGACACCCTGCCGATGTGTTAATATAAAAAAAAGTATAACCTAATTATTTAGAGCAACCTGATCAAACTATGTTTTGTACGTCTAGTGTTAAGTAATCAGTAATCTGTTAAGTTTAGACTGTCCGTAATACCAAGGCTTGATAATGACTCTCTCTGCACTATAATTCATTGTAAAGCTTCACTGTCAGCTACCTATATACATATATATACTTCCCATAATATGTCAGTCACATTGTAAACTTGCAAGGATATAAAAAGCCTAAATCTAAATCTAAATGGCTGCCAGTTATAAATGTTAACCAGTCAGCATGAAGGGCTAAACTCCAGACGAATTGAAATTATGCCTAACCCAGGTAAGTTGTTCAGAGTCCAGTACAACTCTGACAAACACGCACACAAGGACTCTACAACACTCCGCTTCACGTACACCAGGACTCTACAACACTCCGCTTCACGTACACGAAGACTCTACAACACTCCGCTTCACGTACACCAGGACTCTACAACACTCCGCTTCACGTACACCAGGACTCTACAACACTCCACTTCATGTACACCAAGACTCTACAACACTCCGCTTCACGTACACCAGGACTCTACAACACTCCGCTTCACGTACACCAGGACTCTACAACACTCCGCTTCACGTACACCAGGACTCTACAACACTCCGCTTCACGTACACCAGGACTCTACAACACTCCGCTTCACGTACACCAGGACTCTACAACACTCCGCTTCACGTACACCAGGACTCTACAACACTCCGCTTCACGTACACCAGGACTCTACAACACTCCGCTTCACGTACACCAGGACTCTACAACACTCCGCTTCACGTACACCAGGACTCTACAACACTCCGCTTCACGTACACCAGGACTCTACAACACTCCGCTTCACGTACACTAGGACTCTACAACACTCCGCTTCACGTACACCAGGACTCTACAACACTCCGCTTCACGTACACCAGGACTCTACAACACTCCGCTTCACGTACACCAGGACTCTACAACACTCCGCTTCACGTACACCAGGACTCTACAACACTCCGCTTCACGTACACCAGGACTCTACAACACTCCGCTTCACGTACACCAGGACTCTACAACACTCCGCTTCACGTACACCAGGACTCTACAACACTCCGCTTCACGTACACCAGGACTCTACAACACTCCGCTTCACGTACACCAGGACTCTACAACACTCCGCTTCACGTACACCAGGACTCTACAACACTCCGCTTCACGTACACCAGGACTCTACAACACTCCGCTTCACGTACACCAGGACTCTACAACACTCCGCTTCACGTACACCAGGACTCTACAACACTCCGCTTCACGTACACCAGGACTCTACAACACTCCGCTTCACGTACACCAGGACTCTACAACACTCCGCTTCACGTACACCAGGACTCTACAACACTCCGCTTCACGTACACCAGGACTCTACAACACTCCGCTTCACGTACACCAGGACTCTACAACACTCCGCTTCACGTACACCAGGACTCTACAACACTCCGCTTCATGTACACCAGGACTCTACAACACTCCGCTTCACGTACACCAGGACTCTACAACACTCCGCTTCACGTACACCAGGACTCTACAACACTCCGCTTCACGTACACCAGGACTCTACAACACTCCGCTTCACGTACACCAGGACTCTACAACACTCCGCTTCATGTACACCAGGACTCTACAACACTCCGCTTCACGTACACCAGGACTCTACAACACTCCGCTTCACGTACACCAGGACTCTACAACACTCCGCTTCATGTACACCAGGACTCTACAACACTCCGCTTCACGTACACCAGGACTCTACAACACTCCGCTTCACGCGTTTATTTACCGCAGTGGTTTTAAATTATACCAATTCTTTATTTACTCAGACTCTTTAAATAAATATATCGACCACTCACTATAAATTAAGAGCGAAAACATTTTAAGGTAAGTAATGTGTGAAGTGTTTATGTGTTTGATTAAGACTACCGCTGTTGCTTACTTAATACACGAAAGTATAAATATGTAATGATTTTTGTTTCACTTACAGGCTATGTTTCACTTAGAGGCTATGTTTCACTTACAGGCTGTTTCACTAACAGACTATGCTTCACTTACAGGCTGTTTCACTTACAGGCTATGTTTCACTTACAGGCTATGTTTCACTTACAGGTTATGTTTCACTTACAGGCTATGTTTCACTTACAGGCTATGTTTCACTTACAGGCTATGTTTCACTTACAGGCTATGTTTCACTTACAGGCTATGTTTCACTTACAGGCTATGTTTCACTTACAGGCTATGTTTCACTTACAGGCTATGTTTCACTTACAGGCTATGTTTCACTTACAGACTATGTTTCACTTACAGGCTATGTTTCACTTACAGACTATGTTTCACTTACAGGCTATGTTTCACTTACAGGCTATGTTTCACTTACAGACTATGTTTCACTTACAGGCTATGTTTCACTTACAGGCTATGTTTCACTTACATGCTATGTTTCACTTACAGACTATGTTTCACTTACAGGCTATGTTTCACTTACAGGCTATGTTTCACTTACAGGCTATGTTTCACTTACAGACTATGTTTCACTTACAGGCTATGTTTCACTTACAGGCTATGTTTCACTTACATGCTATGTTTCACTTACAGACTATGTTTCACTTACAGGCTATGTTTCACTTACAGGCTATGTTTCACTTACAGGCTATGTTTCACTTACAGACTATGTTTCACTTACAGGCTATGTTTCACTTACAGACTATGTTTCACTTACAGGCTATGTTTCACTTACAGACTATGTTTCACTTACAGGCTATGTTTAACTTACAGGCTATGTTTCACTTACAGGCTATGTTTCACTTACAGGCTATGTTTCACTTACAGGCTATGTTTCACTTACAAACTATGTTTCACTTACAGGCTATGTTTCACTTACAGACTGTTTCACTTACGGGCTATGTTTCACTTACAGACTATGTTTCACTTACAGGCTATGTTTCACTTACAGACTGTTTCACTTACAGGCTATGTTTCACTTACAGGCTATGTTTCACTTACAGGCTATGTTTCACTTACAGGCTATGTTTCACTTACAGGCTATGTTTCACTTACAGGCTTTGTTTCACTTACAGGCTATGTTTCACTTACAGACTATGTTTCACTTACAGGCTATGTTTCACTTACAGACTATGTTTCACTTACAGGCTATGTTTCACTTACAGACTATGTTTCACTTACAGGCTATGTTTCACTTACAGACTATGTTTCACTTACAGGCTATGTTTCACTTACAGGCTATGTTTCACTTACAGGCTATGTTTCACTTACAGACTATGTTTCACTTACAGGCTATGTTTCACTTACAGGCTATGTTTCACTTACAGGCTATGTTTCACTTACAGGCTATGTTTCACTTACAGGCTATGTTTCACTTACAGACTATGTTTCACTTACAGGCTATGTTTCACTTACAGACTATGTTTCACTTACAGGCTATGTTTCACTTACAGACTATGTTTCACTTACAGGCTATGTTTCACTTACAGGCTATGTTTCACTTACAGGCTATGTTTCACTTACAGGCTATGTTTCACTTACAGGCTATGTTTCACTTACAGACTATGTTTCACTTACAGGCTATGTTTCACTTACAGACTGTTTCACTTACAGGCTATGTTTCACTTACAGACTATGTTTCACTTACAGGCTATGTTTCACTTACAGACTATGTTTCACTTACAGGCTATGTTTCACTTACATGCTATGTTTCACTTACAGACTATGTTTCACTTACAGGCTATGTTTCACTTACAGACTATGTTTCACTTACAGGCTATGTTTCACTTACAGGCTATGTTTCACTTACAGGCTATGTTTCACTTACAGGCTATGTTTCACTTACAGGCTATGTTTCACTTACAGACTATGTTTCACTTACAGGCTATGTTTCACTTACAGATTATGTTTCACTTACAAGCTATGTTTCACTTACAGGCTATGTTTCACTTACAGGCTATGTTTCACTTACAGGCTGTTTCACTTACAGGCTATGTTTCACTTACAGGCTATGTTTCACTTACAGGCTATGTTTCAATAACAGGCTATGTTTCACTTACAGACTATGCTTCACTTACAGGCTATGTTTCACTTACAGACTATGTTTCACTTACAGGCTATGTTTCACTTACAGGCTATGTTTCACTTACAGGCTATGTTTCACGTACAGGCTATGTTTCACTTACTGGCTATGTTTCACTTACAGGCTATGTTTCACTTACAGGCTGTTTCACTTACAGGCTATGCTTCACTTACAGGCTGTTTCACTTACAGGCTATGTTTCACTTACAGGCTATGCTTCACTTACAGGCTATGTTTCACTTACAGGCTATGTTTCACTTACAGGCTATGCTTCACTTACAGGCTATGTTTCACTTACAGGCTATGTTTCACTTACAGGCTATGCTTCACTTACAGGCTATGTTTCACTTACAGGCTATGCTTCACTTACAGACTATGCTTCACTTACAGGCTATGTTTCGCTTACAGGCTATGTTTCACTTACAGGATATGTTTCACTTACAGGCTATGTTTCACTTACAGACTATGTTTCACTTACAGACTATGTTTCACTTACAGTCTATGCTTCACTTACAGGCTATGCTTCACTTACAGGCTATGTTTCGCTTACAGGCTATGTTTCACTTACAGGATATGTTTCACTTACAGGCTATGTTTCACATACAGGCTATGTTTCACTTACAGGCTATGTTTCACTTACAGGCTATGCTTCACTTACAGGCTATGCTTCACTTACAGGCTATGTTTCACTTACAGGCTATGTTTCACTTACAGGCTGTTTCACTTACAGGCTATGCTTCACTTACAGGCTATGTTTCACTTACAGGCTATGTTTCACTTACAGGCTATGTTTCACTTACAGGCTATGTTTCACTTACAGGCTATGTTTCACTTACAGACTATGTTTCACTTACAGGCTATGTTTCACTTACAGGCTATGTTTCACTTACAGACTATGTTTCACTTAATGACTATGTTTCACTTACAGGCTATGCTTCACTTACAGGCTATGCTTGACTTACAGGCTATGTTTCGCTTACAGGCTATGTTTCACTTACAGGATATGTTTCACTTACAGGCTATGTTTCACATACAGGCTATGTTTCACTTACAGGCTCTGTTTCACTTACAGGCTATGCTTCACTTACAGGCTATGATTCACTTACAGGCTATGTTTCGCTTACAGGCTTTGTTTCACTTACAGGCTATGTTTCACTTACAGACTATGTTTCACTTACAGACTCTGCTTCACTTACAGGCTATTATTTCGCTTACAGGCTATGTTTCACTTACAGGATATGTTTCACTTACAGGCTATGTTTCACTTACAGGATATGTTTCACTTACAGGCTATGTTTCACTTACAGGCTATGCTTCACTTACAGGCTATGTTTCACTTACAGGATATGTTTCACTTACAGGCTATGTTTCACATACAGGCTATGTTTCACTTACAGACTATGTTTCACATACAGGCTATGTTTCACTTACAGACTATGTTTCACATACAGGCTATGTTTCACTTACAGACTATGTTTCACATACAGGCTATGTTTCACTTACAGACTATGTTTCACATACAGGCTATGTTTCACTTACAGGCTATGTTTCACTTACAGGCTATGTTTCACTTACAGACTATGTTTCACATACAGGCTATGTTTCACTTACAGACTATGTTTCACATACAGGCTATGTTTCACTTACAGGCTATGTTTCACTTACAGGCTATGTTTCACTTACAGACTATGTTTCACATACAGGCTATGTTTCACTTACAGACTATGTTTCACGTACAGGCTATGCTTCACTTACAGGCTATGCTTCACTTACAGGCTATGTTTCACTTGCAGGCTATGTTTCACTTACAGCTATTTTCACTACATAGTGATGGCCCAAAACTTAGAGTGCTGTATAAGCGGGTTCTTCCTGTCTTGACTTCTCTGTAGTTATATATAATCTACTGACAGTGTAAGTATGACCTGCTGACAGTCAGTATAATCATGACTTACTGACAGTGCATTTATGACCTACTGACAGTGTAAGTATGACCTTCTGACAGTGTAATTATGACCTACTTACAGTCAGTGTAATTATGACCTACTGACAATCAATGTAATTATGACCTACTGACATTGTGTAATTATGACCTTCTGACAGTGTAATTATGACCTACTTACAGTCAGTGTAATTGTGACCTACTGACAGTCAGTGTAATCATAACCTACTGACAGTCATTGTAGTTATAACCTACTGACAATCAGTGTAATTATGACCTACTGACAGTCATTGTAGTTATAACCTACTGACAATCAGTGTAATTATGACCTACTGACAGTCAGTGTAATTAGGACCTACAGACAATCAGTGTAATTATGACCTACTGATAGGCAGTGTAATTATTCTTTCTCTCCTGTAACATAATCTCTGGAATGTTATCTGGTAAATTATTGAATTCGTAGAAAATATTGTGCATAGTTGAGTAGTATTGTCATATATTGAAAATATTGTATGTAGTTGTATAATATTGTAAATATTGTACATAGTACATATTGTAACATATTGTAAATATTGTACATAGTACATATTGTAACATATTGTAAATATTGTACATGGTACATATTGTAACATATTGCAAATATTGTACATAGTACATATTGTAACATATTGCAAATATTGTACATAGTACATATTGTAACATATTGTAAATATTGTATAACGAGTTTGTTTGGTAGAGCTGAAAGCGGGTGGTTGAATGATACGTCTTCTTCGGAGGCTTCTTACTTTATTGTTATGTCGGGGTGGGTACACAGGCTTGTGTGTTGTGCCCATGGCCCGGGCAGGGCCATCCCACGAGAGAGAGCAGTAGGACTACTGTCTTGAGTGAAGGGTGCCGCCAGAGTGAGAGTGAGGCAAGGGCAGGCAGGCTGGCGTGCCCACCGAGAGGCCTGGCTACAGAGGGCAGCACCTTAGTGCTGCAAAATATGAACTAAGCTGGCAGACAGCATAGGCTGTCTGTGCAGACAGTACAGGCTGTCTACATACGCTCGGCCACCTACCTCGCATCATCCCGATGCAACAATACTGGTGGTAATAAAAACTCGGTCTCTCTCTCGTAGGAACAGGGCACAGAACACAAAGTAAAAACATATATATACATATGGACATGGAAAAAAAACTTCCTACAGGGAGGGAAGAAAAAAACATGTGAGGTGTGCTAAACATCGTGATCAAAGGCAGTGAGCGTCGAAGGGCATCACTGCACGCCTTCCTGCATCTGGACAGATACTGCAACACGGGAGACATCGCTGCGGCTGAGCTGTGATGTAACAGGGTGCGGTCTCCTCTGGAATGGTGAAACAGTCATCATAGGAGTCGCTGCAGGTTTTCACTCAACCTGGGGCACGACATGCTGGTGCCCTCGAGTGAGGCGTCGACAAAACTCGGCAACTGGGCAGGACTTCTGGCAAGCGACTCAGGAGGACACTTCTCGACTGGTACTGTCGCTGGGCTGTCACTGCCGGCAAGCATGGAGCGAGTTGTGGAGCGAGTCGTGGCAGAGACGACTGGGCGAAACATCTGGGAGTTGTAACATCATACACCAGACTACAGTGAGAGAGCTAGCAGTCAAAGTGGCATCTTCTTTGTGCAGGCTGCTCACTGAAGTTTGTGACACGAGGCTGACACAGCGCCTGCCGACAGGGCTAACTGCGGCTTGACGAGTGTCATTCTCTCGGCAGTTATAGCAGAGGTTAGTCTAAGCGTCCCCAGACTAGTTTCTCTACATATAACTGCACTCTGAAGGTCTGGAGGTGAAGTGAAACAAATCTCAATGGGAATCGTAGCAGGTATGATTCTGCAGAACATCACGAGCGATTAGCATAAAAGCTTTCTGTACAAGAGGGCTCGGGCTCAGGGCAGTCTGATAACAGCTGTCAAACACACTGGTCACACGGGTGACTTAGCACAGTGGTGCTACTCAGGTCTGGCTCAGACCTCACTGGACACACGGAAACTACACACACCCGCAGTACATGCGGTACACTAACATGTGAGAACACTGACAGAGGAATTAATTAACACACGACATATATCTTCTCTCAATCTTCTCGACAATACTGAAATAATTACTAGAAACACTTGATGTGACATCATGTGATGTCAGGCGTGATGTCGCGAGGTGACGTCAGCAGCATTGTGATGTCAGCAGACATCTCGAGGTGACGTCAGGCAGACATTGTGACGTCATGAAATTAGGCAGCATCGTCGGTGACATCAATGTGATGTAGGCAGCAGACCACAGCATGAGGCCTGGGACATCTGGCTCGGTAACTCACGTGGTTTCATAGGTCCACGTGACATCGCCCACACCCAGCATGGCGTTGGGATCCACGTGGCGCCGTGATCTACGTGGCATGCTGATCCACGTAGCTTCGAGTGGCCTCGGGCACTCGGATACACAGCTCTGGCAATGAATTCACACGGAAAACAGCAGAAAACACAGCAGAGGGAGTGGGCAGTGGTGAGTGCATGGTAGACGGGTGAGCGTGAGTAAAGCGAGCATGGGCAAGGTGAGGAATGGCCACTTCCTCCTACTCCTCCCCCACCCACAAACATGTGGAGAAGCTCACATGGACGCAGAAATCACCACAAAACTCACCTCTGGCTTGCTGAAACAGCTGTGCTGAGCTGAACAACAGCAGCAACATACAAGTGTCGCTGAACACGTGACTTGAGAAACAGCATAGGACGCTGTAGCGTGGGGTCACTGGGACGCCACTTACAATTTTCGAAGAAATTCGGCAAATTTCGGCTAGATCCTGCTTGTACCTGTGTCTGGATGCTCAAACGTGCAGACACGGCATCAGGATAACTCGTTGAGAGACGGATGCTTCTTGTATAGGGTGATAAAGTGAAGATGACTTCATACCTTCCTCTCTCCGGGCAAACAACTGCTGCGACCACCGCTTCCCACCATTTATATCGGATTTATTTGGTAGGGCTGAAAGCAGGTGGTTGAATGATACGTCTTCTTCGGAGGCTTCTTACTTTATTGTTAAGTCGTGGTGGGTACACAGGCTTGTGTGTTGTACCCATGGCCAGAGCAGGGCCATCCCACGAGGGAGAGCTACTAGCAGGACTACTGTCTTGAGTGAAGGGTGTCGCCAGAGTGAGAGAGAAGCAAGGGCAGGCAGGCTGGCGTGCCCACTGAGAGGCCTGGCTACAGAGGGCAGCACCTTAGTGCCGCAAAATATGAACTAAGCTGGCAGACAGCATAGGCTGTCTGTGCAGACAGTACAGGCTGTCTTCAATTGTACATAGTACATATTGTAACATAAATATTGTTCATATTTGAATACTATTATAACATATTGTAAATAATGTAAATTGCCCTGTGCATCTTTACATTTCCTAATACAAGTCCTTTACTAAATTTACTGATTATTTCTGTGTAATTATGAACCGGCCTGCTGGTCCTAGGATAAGCAATTCGTAAAACATATTTTATTTAAAAAAAAATTTGACATAATTAAGTTGATCTGTAAAAGATTTACAAAAGTTTCCCGAGGTGTTATTGTCATTAATTGTACAATTTGCAGCAAGAAGGTCAACTCTGACGGTAAGCCACAGAATTTTCTCCTCTCACTCACAATACTTTCATCACTGAGTTCTTCCATTTATCCTTTTTGTTTATGTGTAAACAACTATGGAACATACTGTGAGCTAGTGCTGTTGGGTTTTAAAAGTTCTGAGCGTGTCAGAACCCTACAGTAGTCAACATTGGGTTGTACATGTTCTGAACATGTCCATATAATGCAGTAGTCAACATTGGGTTGTACATGTTCTGAACATGTCCATATAATGCAGTAGTCAACACTGGGTTGTACATGTTTTGAACTTGTCCATGTAATGTAGTAGTCAACATTGGGTTGCACATGTTCTGAACATGTCTATATAATGCAGTAGTCAACATTGGGTTGTACATGTTCTGAACATGTCAATATAATGCAGTACTCAACATGATGCCTACTGGTCTCGACTCTGAGGATGCTGTCTTAATAATTCAAGCATTTAATAAAGACAACTGTAGCTCTGAATTAAATATATATGTATCTTACAAATATTTCTCCCAAAAGAGCCAAATAAAAGGCCACATTAAGGATGACCTTAAGTCAAAAAATCTGAAGCCCAGCCTAAACCTGGAAAACCTGAAAAAGCCTTTTTAAGGACAAACTTTGGAATACTCATCCTGGATAAACCCTCCTCACCCATGTCCAACCCAACTCCATCCATAGTCAACCTTTCGTTCCTGAAAGAAGTCGACTACACTCAACTCTAAACCCTTTTCAACTCATCCTTGCTCAACTCCACAATAACCTTGGTCATCCTGGTCGGGCCCCTCACTGTCCAGTCCCTGACCATCTTCGTCCCACCATTGAATTATACACCCCATCCATGGCCGCCCGGGGTTCGCGGTGGTGGGCGGCAAACGTTGATTCGGCACACAAAAGGCGTATTAAGGCTTGGCTGCTCCCGGTTGTGACCAGCCACCGAAAACTGACGATAACCTGTGTTGGTATTCTGACCACACTTCGCTCCCTTGACCTCAGAAATATTGCAGCTAAGGTCCGTTATATAAAATATATCGTACAGTAACCTCGAGAATGAAAAGCAGCGACATATAACCACACACACACACAAACACACACAGGAATCTCAACAGTCATTCCAGGTATTTTATGCAACACATGTCTGGCCCATCTTGGATCTCAACAAAGAGTCATTCCGGGTATTCTATGCAACACATTTCTGGCCCATCTTGGATCTCAACAAAGAGTCATTCCGGGCAACACATGTCTGGCCCATTTTGGAGTATACAGAATAAACGTGAAACATGGAAAAGCATGTTAAGTAATTGGACGAAGGAGAGTGTATGTAACAAGTCTAGTTCCAGAACAAAAAGATATGTGCAAAAAGGAGAGGTTAATTGTATTGTGTATAAAGACACTGGAAGACAGAATGATCACTGATACGTGATAATAACAGGAACAGATTTTCAAAGGAATTGATTGGGTAGACATTAACAGGCTGTTTGAGAGGCGGAAAGTAGGTGCTCAAGGGCACAACTGTTAGGTAAAGATTTAAATTAGCGACAAGGATATAAGGAAGTGCTTCTTCTGCATCGGGTGGAAAAATATCTCGGCAGACGATGCAACATCCCCCCAATGAAAAGCAGGGGTGTCACTAGCACGTTAAGAGACAACACAATATGTTTCAGGGGCCCGAGACTGTTCAAATGCCTCCCAGCATACATAAGGGGGATTATCAATAGACCCCTGGCAGTCTTCAAGCAGGTACTGGACAAGCACCTTAAGTCGGTACCTGATCAGTCGGGCTGTGGCTCGTACGTTGGATTGCGTGCAGCCAGCAGTAACAGCTTGGTTGATCAGACCCTGATCCACCATGAGGCCTGGTCACAGGCAGTTTCCATACAGAGTTGTAAGATTAAGTACTACAGGGCCCACAAGGCTTAAGGTGCCAGGATGTGCATGTGAGTGCACACACACACTAGTAGCAAACAGGCAGGGCCAGGAGCTATGAAACGACCCTTGCAACCATAATTAGGTGAGTACACACACACACACATACACACCCACAGTAACGACCAGCGAAGAGACGGAGTCGGGAACTATGAATCGACCCCTGCAACCACAATTATGTAAGAACACTCACAAATACACACACACACACACACACACACACACACACACACACACACACACACACACACACACACACACACACACACACACAAATACACACACAAGAACACACTCACAAAAAAAAGAAAAACACACAAAAAACAAATAGGTGAGTGTGTGTGTGTATATATATATATATATATATATATATATATATATATATATATATATATATATATATATATATATATATATATATATATATATATATATATATGCAACAAGATCACAGTAAACAGGTGATTTCAGAATATGCAAAACAACCACTGTGAAAGAATAGAAAAATTCCAAGCACTTTCATGACTACTCACATTATCAAGGAACAATGATAATGTGAGTAGTCATGGGTATTTCAGATCAATGGCTATTTCATAAATTGATCTGAAATACCCGAGAAATGTAATTCTTAAATCATTTAAAATTGCTAGAAATACTTTTTACAACCCAAAAAGGGACAACCAGCCTTATTCAACTAAAAATATGTTGGTTCTCCCTTACCATGAAAACTTGGTTGATTTGCCTTCTCTTCTTAAGACTTTTAATATTAAAGTTGTATTTAAAAATCTTGATACAGTAAAAAAAACTTTTGATAAAGAATTCCCCCCAAAATGCTGATGGATGTGTCTATAAGATTCCTTGCTAAATTTGCGATAAAGTTTATTACGGTCAAACTGGTAAAAATCTCGAACTTAGATTAAAGCAACATAAATATAGCATTAGAACTGGACAAGATTCCAATGCTCTATTTATTCATGTAAGAGATTTTAACCATCCAATTGATTTTCAAAAAGTTGAGAAAGTTGTATCAAGCAAGTCCATGGTCGACAGAAATATAATTGAATCTTGTTTCATAAAAAGCAGTTTTGAAAATAATACGAATATTTCCTTAGGTTTATATAAATTAGACTCATTTATAATTAATAAAATTTGGTTTGGACAAATAATAAACCTTATTTCTTGGGTAGAATATTTTGTTAGTGGGATGTCGTGAGGACCTGTCTAGTTGGACCAGCGAACCTACTGCAGTGTTCCTCTTTTCTTATGAGTCCGGTATTGTCGCGCGTCAGGTGTTTCTTTGTTGTGGGAGTTGACTGTGAGGTGTAGTCTAAGCCCTTTAATTGCCTTCCTTTGATGTATTACTTTCATAGTTCCTTGACAATGTGAGTAGTCACGAAAGCGCTTGGAACTTCACTACTCTTTCACAGTGGTTGTTTTGCATATATATATATATATATATATATATATATATATATATATATATATATATATATATATATATATATATATATATATATATATATATACACACACACACACACACGCAACATAAGATATTGGAAAAAGAAGCAGGAAGGAGTCAAAAGAAAGAAGCATAACCTTAAGAAATATTTGAAGATTCCTCTCCAGCAGTCTCTTGGCAGACATAAAAAATCAAACTGTTATGCCAACGTAATTCTTTCTGAGCCTCAATATCAAACTTCCGAAATGAAACAAAATAATTTTCCGGAGAGAATTAAATCTATGGAACGTAATATCCATTGAATCCATTTACGGAGAAAATCGCAAATTTAAAAAAGCACTTAAATAATTCGTCAGTTTTGGGTAACTGCACTTAAAAATATGCTTTTAGAACGTCTCTGAAAATACTAAGGTAATAATGTATAGCAAATATTACTAAGTTCATATTCACTAATATATGAATTCCTACTTAAATAATTCATTTTTATTTGAGGGCGGAATATAATTATACTTAACAAAAGTTTAGCACGAATATTGTCTCAGTCGTCGTAACTACATGCAAGAAAATCCTGCAGTATTATCATGCAAGGTCAACACTGACGTTGGCGGAGATTGACGATCAAAGTGAATGACTTGGCGGAGGAACCAGACCGAGGGAAATTTACGTGACCCCATCATTTTCCTTGATGAAAGTGCCGCTGCTTTCCTCAATAATGATCATTTTGTGGGGGAGACGAATCTATTTTTGGATTCATTTACCTATTCTTCGTTTAAATAAGAAATCTTCCAGCTATGAAGTTAGATAAAAAAGTTGTTTTTTTTCTCTCGTACTTGTAGTGATGTACACACACTGAGAATTTAATATATGTTGAATATATTACTATTTTTTTTGTATTCCAGCATCTTATTACACAATACGAGCTACTTCAAAACTTTTTATGAATATAATAATTACTGATTTTGCTTATTTTTGCGAAAGAATTGTGTCACATTGAATAATATTTAATAGTAAGTTATCAGTTGTCATGAAGCTAAAATTAAAGGTGTGGGAAATTACCTGCAGGAGGTTTACAGGGTATTACCTGAATTATTACCTGCAAGTAATCTGAGTGAGGTAAGTGCGACTTAATCACAGTGGGTCACCAAACTGTCACTTCCTCCATTCTCACTCCTAACCATATCATTTATGCACATTAACTTGCTATTTGTCACAGGAAGACAATGACGATAAAACACACCCTAACGTTACCCTAGCAGCTAGAATTTACGATTGCCAATGCAAAAACTACTGTACATTATGGGTAATCGTCACTTAGCTGAGATGTGTTCCTGGAAGAATTGGTGTCCTCTGTTTTTCCATCCTTGTTGACGAATTGTAAGGGTTTTCCACACTATCCCAATTCTTCAGCAGGAACGTGTCAGCAATTTCTAAATTACGATGTGAGGTCGATATACACTAATTGACCTTCGAGAACGCTTGCTTACATCGCACTATTCAGTCCAGTGTTCACACACTAAATTCATTATGGCATCTCTCTGTGGCGTCACTTTTCTGGCTGTTCTACCTCCCCCTTCTCACTCAAAATTTCTCGAAGGGTCCAAATAGAATCACATTATAATACGCAGTAAATATATTATTCATTTATATGCTCTACATTCAGGAAAATTATGTAATAATTTTGAACAAAAGGTTATTTAAGATGTATAAAAAAAAATTTCACTGCTTGTGTCGTCGCTAAAACATTTACTACATATAACTTTAATATCACCAGAAAATGTTCGATAAATTCCCAAGAAAAACATCCTAAAATATTTCCTAAATACTATGGAAAAACTTTCTGAAAGAACTTCCTAAACACTTTGGAAAAAAATCTGAAACATCGTCCTAAAATATAAGGAAAAACTTACACAAATCACTCACACATATGAGAGAGAAAAACTAACGACCAAGATGACAAAGTTACTTGAAGAACCTCCTAAAGTCTCCTGAAAAACTTTC
>NC_091330.1:29983467-29988467 GCF_038502225.1 Cherax quadricarinatus | reverse complement strand
CTGCTGCTGGTTCTGCTGCTGGTACTGCTACTGCTTCTGCTATTGCTGCTGCTGCTACTGCTAATTCTGCTTCTGCTGCTGCTGCAACTACTGCTGCAGGGCTGCTCCTTCTGCTGCTGCTGCTGATTATTCTGCTGCTAGTGCTGCTGCTGCTGCTGCTGCTGCTGCTGCAAATGCTGCTGCAGTTGCTGCTGCTGCTGCTGCTGCTGCTGCTGCTACTGCTGCTACTGCTGCTACTGCTGCTGCTACTGCTGCAACTGCTGCTGCTACTGCTGCTGCTGCTGTTACTGCTGCTACTGCTGCTGTTAGTTCTGCTGCTGATACTGCTGCAACTGCTGCTGTTAGTTCTGCTGCTGCTGCTGCTGCAACTGCTACTGCTACTGCTGCTGCTGCTACGACTGTTGCTGCTGCTGCTGCTACTGCTGCTGCTACTGCTGCTACTGCTGCTGCTGCTACGACTGTTGCTGCTGCTGCTGCTACTGCTGCTGCTACCGCCGCCGCCGCTACTCCCGCCAGCTGGCCGCTGCTGCTGCCACCATTGCCGCCGCCGCCGCTGCTGCTGCCGCTACTATTGCCGCCGCCGCCTGCCACTTGCATTGCTGCTGCCGCTACTTACCGCCGCTGCTGGTTTGCTGCTGTACCGCTACTGCGTTGTTCCGCTGCTGCTGCTGCTGCCCTGCTTCTGCTGTTGGTTGGCCTAACCGCTGCAGGGCCGCCCTTCCGTTGGCCGTGCCGGCTGAATTTTTCCGCCTTGCTGCGCCGCCGCCCTGCCCCGCTGCTGCTGGCCATGCCGCGGGCTTGCTCCCCGCCGCCGCCGCTGCCGCTGCCAGTGCTCCGCCGCCGCTGCCGCTGCTGCAATGCTGCTGCCACTGCCGCTGCTGCTGCCGCTGCTACCGCTGCTGTTACCTGCTGCTGTACCGCCGCAACGCTGCCTTGCCTCTGCTGCCGCTGCCCGAACCGCTACCGCCGCGTGCCCTGCTGCCACCGACTGCTGCCTTGCTGCTGCTGCTGCCGCCGCAACTGCTACTGCTCTGCCGCTACGACTGTGCTGCTGCTGCTACCGCTGCTGCCACTGCCACCGCTGCCGCTGCCACCGACTGTTGCTGCCGCTGCCGCCACCGCTGCTGCCACTGCTGCTACCGCTGCCGCTGCTACGACTGTGCTGCTGCTGCTGCTCCACCCCGCCGCTGCTACCGCTGGCTGCTGTCTGCTGCCACTCCCGCCAGGCCGCCGCCGCTGGCGCTTCTGCTGCTACCATTGCCGCCGCCGCTGCATTGCCGCCGCTGCTACCACTGGCCGCTGCCACTTCCGTTCGCTTGCCGCCTGCCTGCCACTGCTGCCGCCGCCGCCGCTGCCGCCGTTTCTGCTTCCCGCCGCCGTTCCAACCGCCGCTGCACTGCCGCCGCTGGTTCCCTCGCTGGAACCGCTACTGCTTCTGCCATTGCTGCTGCCGCTGCTGCTGCCACTGCCCGCCGCTGCCATTACCGCCGCCGCCACTACCGCCGTTTCGCTGCCGATGCCCTGATGCAACTGCTGCTACTGCTACTTCTGCTTCGCTGCCGCCGCAACTACCGCCGCTACTGCTGCCCTTCCGCCTGCTGCCGCTGATTCTGCCGCCAGCGCTGCTGCGCTGTTACCGCAACTGCTGCTGCACCGCTACCGCAGCCGCCGCTAGTGATGCTACCTGCTGTTGCAGCTGCAACCGCCGCCGCCTACAGCCGCCGATACCGCTGCCACTGCTGCCTACCGCCGCCGCCTGCCGCGCTTCTACCACCGCCTGCCGCGCCTGCTGTTGCTACTACACGCTGCTACCCTGCAGCCACCTGCTGCCTACGGTTGTTGCTTTCACGCTGCTACTTCCCGCTGCCGCTGCCACTGCTGCTGCTGCCACCTGCTGCTGCCCTGCCTGCTGCCATGCCGCTGTTATGCGCCACTGTTTCGCAACGCTGCCCGCATTGCTACCCGCGCCACCGCAAGATCGCTACTGCTGCTGCTGCTACTGCTGCTGCTGCTGCTGTTACTGCTGCTGCTGCTACAGGTGCAGCTCCTGCTTCTGCTGCTGCTTCTGCTGCTGCTTCTGCTGCTACTACCGCTGCTGCTGCTGCGGCTTCTACTGCTGCTGCTACTGCTACTGCTTCTGCTGCTACTGCTGTTGCTACTGCTACTACTGCTGTTTCTAATGCTGCTTCTGCTGCTGCTACCGCTGCTGCTACTGCTACTGCTGCTATTGCTGCTGCTACTGCTGTTGTTGCTGCTGTTGCTACTGCTGCTACTGCTGTTTCTAATGCTGCTTCTGCTGCTACTGCTGCTGCTGCTGCTGTTTCTAATGCTGCTTCTGCTGCTGCTACCGTTGCTGATGCTGCTACTCCTGCTATTGCTGCTGCTACTGCTGCTGCTGGTGCTGTTGCTAAGTTAGCAAGTAAGTTTTTTCAGGTATACACAAATACAGTTACATAGAATTATCATTCATGGCAACATGTGTAGAGAACCTGGGATAACCCAAAAAAGTCAGACAGAGTGACTTATTTCCATTGGGGTCCTTTTACCTTATTATTATAATATAAAGGTTATAATATTTTCTTATTATTCTACAATGAAGATAACATCTTATTATCATACTAAAAAGACTATCTACTACACCAAGGTCATTAAGACTATCTACAATACGAGGGTCATTACTAGGAATAAGGTAAAATTTACACGTATGTTAGCTAAAAAATAGAAAATCATTCCCCTCCCTTTGTGTAGCTACATTCATCAGACACCTTTCGGCACTCTTCTTGAACTGGTTCATGCTATGTCTGGCTTTGACATGTGCAGGTAGTCTGTTCCATTCCTTTATTGCTGTACAATAAAAGGTGTTTGAAGCCTGGCCAATGACTGTGGGTACTGCAAAGTTGTGCTCTCTCCCCCTAGTACTATGATTGTTGTCTCCACCTAGTACTATGATTGTTGTCTCCCCCTAGTACTATGATTTCTTTGGTTCCCAACCTTGACAAAATTGACAGCAAGATATTCTGGACACTGTTCGTGAGCAATTTTATAAACAAGATTTAGCTTCAGTTGTTTTACTCTGTCTTCAACATTCAGCATATCCAACTGCTGTAATTCATCCTGGCCTACATGTTCTCTTGGTCCCAGCCCCAGGATGAATCTTACGATTTTGTTCTGGGTGATTTGCAGTCTATCTTTCAGTTTTTTTGTCAAGGCAGAGTACCATGAAGAGCAAGCGTAATCCATATGGCATTGTATAAGGGCTAGACATAGGGTCCTGCGAGCCTCAGTAGGTAGACTCTGTGCTTGTCTATACAGGAACTTCAGTCTGGCATTCGCTTTCTTTACTACACTGTTCCCTATCAATTCTCCTGACATGCATTTGTCAAAGGGGATTCCCAGATATTTTACTGATGAAACCAAAGTGATGGACTCCCCATTACACTGGACATTAAAATTATTTACCCTTCTCAGTTTATGTTTCGTGCCAAAGAGAATGGCTTCAGTTTTCCCGAGGTGTAATGATAGCTTGTTGTCTACTAACCATTTGCTGCAGGACTCCAGTTCCAGTGTTAAAACATTATCTATATCCTGTGGGTCTTTACCTGACACTAACAGAGCACTGTCATCTGCATACAGTAGGAGCTTGCACTTGACACTGATAGGGATGTCATTGATATAACATAAGAATAAGGGACCCAGAATACTGCCTAGGGAACTCCACATGCTATCGGCAGGGGTTCTGATTCTGTTTCGTTGATTTTGACAATTTGTCTCCTGTTGCTAAGGTAGGACTTAACCCAGTCTACAAAACCTATACCGATAGCTTGAAGCTTCTTACATAATATATTGTGGTTGACAGTATCGAAGGCCTTTTGCAGGTCTAAGGTTACCATTCCTATGAGGTTCCCCTTTGACATTTCAGTTCTCAGGTAATCCATCTGATTAATTAGGGAGGTGTCGGTTGAGTAAGATTTTCTAAAGCCCGACTGATAGCTATAGAGAATGTTGTTGTCATTAAGGTACGTAACTACTTGAGAGTACACCGCCCTCTCTAGAATTTTGAATATTATACTGAGTATACTAACAGGCCTATAGTTGCTTACATCAGACATACTAACTCTGGCCTCCTTGAACTCATCCGGTACGGTATTAGTGGTGATTGATTGATTTATTATGTGAGCAATAGGGATTGACAGTTCAGAAGCACCATCTTTTAGGAACTTAGACGGGATGTTATCCTGGCCAGTGCTCTTAGTTGGGTTTAACCTGCTTAGTTCTTTTTGAATAAAGTCAACTTACTAGTTGACAACTGTTTGGGGTTCCCCCTTTATTTGTACAGTATGTTTGAAACTTATCAGAGTCTGTGTTAAAGGTATTTGATGCAGCTGGTAGTTTACTTACTAGTGTTATGCAACAGATGTGTAGAAGGAATTAAAGCAATTTGCCACCTTAGATGTTTCGTGGCATACCTCGTTATCGATAGTGATACTATGTTAGACCTATCTACTGGCTTATGGGTATACCCCAGCTGTTTTAGTTGTTACCAGAGCTTTCTGGGGTTATGCTTATACTCTTCAATTTTTGAGAAATAGTGCTTTGCCTTTGCTCCTTTTATAAGTCTCTGCACTCTGTTCCTCACCCTTTGGAATTCATTTAGTGCTGCAATATCCTGTCTGTTCACTTTAAATCTTTATAGCAGCTGGTCTCTGAATTTCATATTATCTAATATCTCAGTATTCATCCAGGGTTCAGTTCTTCGTTTAATCCTAACCTCTTTAACTGGTGCAATATTATCAAGGATGGTAGTGAACATTGTTTTGAATTTTTCCCAGGCATCGTTTACGTCCGTGCAACTTGTTATCTCTGTCCAATCACAATTGTGTAGCCTATTTACCAGTGTTTCTTTACTGTAGTTTCTAGTTGACCTTTATTTTTATTGTCCTGTGTAGGCCTATCCTATCCCTAGTGATTTTCCTAGTGCAGTAAATGATGAAATGATCACC